>NW_015551147.1:387964-422535 GCF_001515605.1 Sinocyclocheilus anshuiensis | reverse complement strand
CTATAGTTGATTGTGTATGTGTATTATAAAGTGTTTATTTGTAGACAATCAAGTAGAACATTTCTGAAGTCTGGTACTTTCAGGCAGGTCATATATTTATTGTTTT
The DNA here is from genome assembly GCF_001515605.1 of Sinocyclocheilus anshuiensis. Lineage (NCBI taxonomy): Eukaryota > Metazoa > Chordata > Actinopteri > Cypriniformes > Cyprinidae > Sinocyclocheilus > Sinocyclocheilus anshuiensis. The sequence continues at coordinate 422,429 of NW_015551147.1, read as the reverse complement.
ACATGCAATGTCTCAAAATTGCATGGAGGTTTGTATATTCTCAAGGATTAGACACAGACCTGGCTGTTTTCAAATGGAAGTGATTTTCAGATAATTGTTCTGGAAGGCATGTTGTCAATGTTCCCTCTCTTTCTCTTCCATCCTGTTACCTAAAGCCTCTCATTCAGATTTAACAAATCAATAGCATCTCTCAGCCTCTGCTCTCCTGTTCAAAACAGTGCTAGGAACCATCTTCAAATCATAATAGACCATATAATACCAGCAGAGAAAAAAAAAACACAGCTTCATCGAAAGTGTGTCAGTCTGACCTGGAGTCTGTGTGTGTGTGTGTGTGTGTGTGTGTAAGCATAAAGGCTGAGGTTTCTCATCAGAGCACATTTTGTGAGGGTCTAATGTGGGGTTTCAGAGCCATTACAGGTGGAGCAGGAGGGGTGTTTGTAGCCATGGCGCTCATCTTTGAGACGAAATCTCAGACAATCACTCCAATTTCAATTCAATGAGCTGGGCTGCAAAGAGATGAGGAATTTGTGTTTTCAGTTTTCTTTTATGTGCAACAAAAGCAAACACGGTCTTGTAAAATGAAAAAGTACAGTAATTTAAACTTTTTTAAAGAATTCAAAAGGCACAAAAGCTTTGTAATCTACGGAAAAAATAATTTGAAAGAAAAACATTTAATCTTTTAAACAAAGGAACTGTAAACATTTTCATGAACATTTAATGATTTTCTTTTCTCTTTACACAAAGAAAATCAACAAAGATATTTGCACTGATAAATATATGTTACATTTATCTAAAAATAATAGATTTGAAAGTCATTTTCTGACAAATGTGGAAATATTTTCCCAGTGGAACAATCTGCAGTTATAAAATGTCATGCAGCATTTAGGCTTTTTAGGATAAAGATCTCCGTTTCGCCTCTACTGTCCCACTTTAGCTTGGTTTCAGGATTTCATCCACAAAACTCTACCTATAGGAGCATCCTAAAGACCTCAAGCGGTTACAGCACCGCTATGAGTTTGAGGGTAAATTAATGCGATACGCGGTGGAATATAATGCACAGACGATTTGCAGGTGTGGGCGGCATTTTAGGAAGTGGGGATCTGTATGTGAATAAATGGGACTGTGCTGAAGTGATACAAAAAGATGCATTCAATACAAAGTCTGGTTAGGACACCTTTACTGCACATACACTGAAATGTGTTTCTTAAGATTTCTTTTAGCGAAGAACGTGAACAAAATCTGGGAACACATACCCTCAGTAGTAGTTGATATATTTCAGCAGTTGGTTAATTGAGCCACTGGAGAAGTATCTATAATCAAAAGTAGCCAGGAAAGAGAAAACGTAGGTTAAAACTTGTTTACAAAAATGTGGAGAATGGAAACAGACCTTGAGCACATTTGCCAATGCGTTTCCAAAGTGTTTGTATCGAGTCGACGCGTACTCAGTCCCCTACATTTTAGCGACTGACGCCATCTTCTGGTGGCATAACGACTTCACACGAGGCTAGTTGTAACTTTTATTTATTCCAGTAATTATTTGTTATAATAAATTATTATTATTATTATTATTATTATTAAAAAATAGAAAACACATTGTTCAAAACATATAGTTCTCAGGGAGATGTAAATTTTTTTCTCAAAAATTTCATATTTTTCCGTCATTGTCCTTTTATGAACGAAAACATGTTCTATCATAGTAGCTCAAAACTGATCAGAAATTACTACTCTGCTTTGCTCTTTGCCATTTTTGTTTGTTCTTCGTCCTCCTTGTACCCCTATTTTTACAGTACTGTACCCTGCATCTCACAAACTTGTCCTTTGTCTCTGTGATACTGTAATTCTTGTTCTTTGTTGCTATGAACCTGCAACCAGTCAAAATCTATTGAGCAGTCAGTACTGTTAACAAATGGAAAGCACAATGTTCAGGGCCATACAATTTGTTCATTGTACAGTATACAGCCTACAATGCACTGTACTACAGTATACAATACTAAAAGGGACAAAAATCAAAGGAGTAAACATGTGATCAATGTGCTTCTTCTTGTCTTTGGGCTGGGTCAGACCAGAGCACTTTGTCGACATCACAAGCAATATTGTCCCTCCTGAGGCAACGAGGGAAGAAGCCTCTTGTGTGCCGTATCCAGCCCTGGCATGATTCCTCACCTATATCACCACAGGCTAAATCCATGGCTTGCAGCAGATTTACTCTGGTGTAGGGTTGTCTATCATATACTTTCCATCTCCAAGAGGAGAAAAACTCCTCAATCGGATTCAGGAAAGGCGAGTATGGAGGGAGGTACAAGTTCATAAACTGCCCATTGATATTAAACCATTCCCTTACCTGAGCAGCTCAGTGGAAACTGACATTTGTCCCACACTATCACATAGGTGGGAATGGGATTCTCATTTTGTTCTATCAATGACATGTGTTCTCTATTTGTATTTGATTGTTGCCACTTGTGTTTACCAGTATGGATGACATGTGCATTAGAGTGCAGAATGTGTTTTGAGAATGAGAATGTGTTTAGAGTTTTGCTGAAAAGTCTAAGTGAGATCTGCAAATTGTGTTTTACCATGTGAAATGGTGTAAGGTATTGACAACAGACTGTACAATTAGCTAAATGAGTTCAGAACTTTGTTCAGCCAGTGGGTTTTAGTGTTTTAGCAATCGAGAAAAACTGTATTATTATTTTTAAGTTAATTCCTGTATAGATGAATAACTTACAGTTTTGGCTACAAAAAGGGTTTTGAACATTTCCACATTGTGGCCCAGCGATTCGGCAGCTGGCAACGAAAAAGATACCGTTCTTTGATAACGGTCACACCGTTCAGGAATGACGTAGAAGACTCCCTTGTGGTTGTTCTTGTTTGAGGCTTAGTTTGTAGTTAAAAGTAGTCTCATGGGAGGCAATCATAACAATAAAATCTCTTATTTTATTGGTTACATTAAATGCAAAAATACAACAAAAAATCAGCTAAGTTACAAATTCTATAATCAAACTCTAAGCAGCAATACTTGAGATGCTGTTAAGCACCCCTTAGTAGTGTATCAGTGTCCTTCACGCTTAATACAGGCAGCATCTGAATAGTGGTTTACTTTTATACATCGTTTCGGGTAATTCCAATTACACATCAGTGTCTGTGTGACCAATGATGGATGTCTTTCCTTTGTCGCTTACGCTGCTGTCTGCGTCTAGCACTTTCTTCTTCGTAGTTTTTGTCTGTCTCATGTCTGTTTGATGTTGCAACATGCTCTCTTCACCACTGTCAAACTCAGACATCTAACTTTCACAATTGTTGTTTATTCAGGTTTTGCAAGTGTTAGCATCTTTATCTCAAAGCACATATGGCATTAACTTAAAACAAGCAAATAACATAACTTTGAAACAGGTAAATGGCAATATCATTATCCATATCCAAAACAGTTTATATACAATATGTATGTACAACTGATGAATTTTACAGGTATGCAACTGAACTGACTTGAGTTGTACAGTATAAGTTGTACTTGACTTGTCAGAGCTGCTTTACAGCAGAATTTGAATTTGATGCTATTGTGAAGCTGCTGTGAAACAATCTATATTTTATAAAGTGCTTTAGAAATAAAGTTGACTTTCTGACTTGGCTTGTATGCATATTCAGTGTGTGTGTGTGTGTATTCTGTATACACACACACACACACACACACACACACACACACACACACACACACACACACACACACACACACACACACACACACACATATAATCACATACACTGTAAACAGAAATGCAAATAATTTGTTTTACCTTTGCCATAATATTAATTCCTGTTAGATTTTTGTGTGTTACATTGAGAATTGTGTGTTGTGTTTTGCAAAAAGTGTTTTATGAAATTGAAAACTGAGTCAAAGGCTGAGAATTAGTGTATGGTTTTGCAGATTTGGTGTGTGGTTCTGGTGTTTGAGTGTCAGGTTTCAGAAATTGTGTGACAAGTAAAGATGTCGTGTGTAAGCAGTTGAAAAAAACTGTAATATGTAGTCACAACAGCAGCATGTAAAGCAGCATGTATAATTTCAGTTTTGAAGTATAGCAGCGTCACGCACACCACATGATAATGCTTGACTTTTACTCAAAAACAAACAGATTTCACAGTGTTAGAGGAGACTTTGTATTTAATTATTAAGTTGAACTATGCTTATTGTTGTCTTTTTGCATCAGACATCTTAGTGGTGATATCAAGTATTTGAGAAGGGCAAGTATGTGGTCATGTGTTCAAAATGCAGGTGGAGACTAACTGTTTACTAGTCAGTAATTGGTTGACTGAAACAGCATGTCTTTTGTGCTTTACTGTGAATTAAATAAAGGTACTTGCCCCACCCACTGGCAACGTACTTGTTTTTGGACACCTTGGGCGATACCGGCACGCGCATAAAACACAGTGACAATAATGCCAATGATAACGTGTTGACACTGCTATGTAATTTATAGGTAAGTAGTAGTCTTTTTATGGGATAAGAAAAATAATTGCTGTTGTTCTTTCTATCAAGTTCTAAAAAATATAAAAAATAGGCGTAACAGTCTTCATTCATCATTCTATTTTTCTCTTTGTATTTAAATCTGCATGTTACAGTAACACTTACAAAGAAAATGTTTTTGCTGAATAGTTTTACAGCCATGACCCTGTGATATTGGCTTAAAAAGAGGAACAGCACGCAAGCTACTTTACAAGTTATACCCAGAGTCCCAGACAGACCTAGACAGTCTGAAGATATTCTTCTGAAGCAACCTTGTATTCATTGACCTGGGCGAGTAGCCACTTAAAATCCATTGAAAATGAGTCAGCAAGTGAATGTACCATGCAGACTCAAATAATGCAACTTCATATAAGCAGAACATCAGACATGATTTTGAGGTGACAAAACTCTGCAATGTGAACACTTACATAAGTTTAGAAATGAAACTTGGTGAATCATTGTAAGAGCGATGACAGCTTTAAAATGTTTTTGTAGAAGCAAAAAACTGTCATTACAGAGGAATTTTATGTTTAATTCCCCATCGTAGTGAATGTATGCTCTCCTGTTACTTACATAGATTTATATCAGTTCACTGTAAAAGCATTCTGTCTTGTTCTGGCATGTCTTAACAATATTTATGCGTTGTTATGAAAACCTGCATTGTGGATGAGAAGGTTGACTTGTGACTTTATAAGAAAACCAATATGTATTCTTGGAATGTATTCTGGATAAGCAGGAAAAAAATCTTTTCAAGCTGAGAATGCGCCACCTTTTGCATTCACATGCGTTCTCATTTGAGTTTCACAGGCAGCTGGATCCAGATCTCAGCACAAACATTCAACAATGCTTAAGGTTAGCTAGTATTTCCTTCTTGGATTTCTTTATATGATTGTAATGTAATTGAGATTTTTGCAAAGTGACATTAATTGTAACAAACAGTACTTGACTTTTTTTACTATGTCAGTAAACAGCATAGATCTTGTGATCATAGATCATGTGTTGTACATACACTTTTGTGGTCAGATGACATTATTTTTCATTATTTCTCAGCCACTTAATTTTCTGTGTCTGGTTGTTTGCTTTCAACAGAGAGAAGTCAAGCCATACTGGAACTTGTCAGTCAAAGTTTTGCATGCGAAGATCCATCAGTCCTATGACTACTGTGAGACAATTTGTCCTCTTAGCAGCAGCCAAATATATCCATTTACAAATTTTAATTTTATTTTTTAGCAGAAGTGTAAAGTTTAAAGCAAACATTTTTTATTTCAATAATAACAAAGATTACAGTGTACAAAGTTTAAAGCAAACTAAACTGGTTTGCAGTTTTGATAAAAAAATGTGTGTTGTTGCTTGAACTTGCTCTGTTAGTTACACATGCACTATACTGTATGTAGAGGGATGCAATCTTTTTTCTAATCTCAAAGTCTAAATCAGTATAAATATCAGTATAATACTTTGCCTACGTAACAGATTTTTAAAGGTGTTTCTGGGCTTTCAAAAGCCTTTAGCCCGACAATTTGACAACTATTCCAACAGTAACCTCTATTTATGAGTATACATGCTTACAAATAGATCAACACTTAATTCTGTCAGCCAATTTACTAACTTTTCCAACCCCACCTCAATTTCTCTTTAGTGACTGCGTCTGACTGCTATGTCATCCTGAACTTACCCACAGCATCGGCCCGTACAAATCGCACCAAGACTATATCAAATGAAATGAAACTTTCACTTTCAGAGTGCACAGCAACATCAAAGTAAACCACTAAAAATGTTGTCTGATCTTAGAATGTTTTATTATATTATACTTATAACCTCTAATGCTACATAATGCTACTTATGTCTCCAGTAAGATGTGTCATGTGAATGACACTTTAACTCCTTTTTTTCTCTTTTCTATACACAGAACATTCTAGAGATCTTGATCTATGATGAGGATCCATTAATGAGAGACGACCATTGTGCCACTATCCTATTTGACATCAATAACCTCACACCTGGGAAAAAGGAGACCAAATGCTTTATAATAAATGACAAGGTCAGTGCTATATGGAGATCTCATATCTAAACAGACATTTCAACATAAAATAAACACTTAGTTGATAGAGCCCTTGATATTTGATTTGTGACTACTTTCTTTTTCAGACCAAGGATGAACTGTGGGTGGAGTTTGAGATCACTAAGAGGTGAGTGAGTATGCCTTCAGCAGTTCTAGTGAGCATTTGCAAAAATAGGTACAAGTGAGAACCGGTTGTACAGTTGAATGTACATGTCTATACACATAAATCTGAAAGTGTCTGTTTTGTGTTTAACACACAAATGTGTTGCAGCTCTGAGACACCAACGCCATGCATCTCTAATGGAGTTTTGGTGGTACGAATCTTTACTACAGCTTTCTTATCTGTATCATGGGTTGCAGTCAGATGATTTAAAATGATTTTCTGATGTACAATATAAGAAGGTGTCTTCCTAAAAAGCTACAGTTTTAATATAGGCTACATGCACTCTTAACTAAACCCTCAAAAATATATAAGATAACCTTTATCAGATAAGCTTTATGCTTTCCTTTTAAAATAGGCAGGTCCTTTTTGTGAGCTGAATGTGGAGATAAACAAGCTTCTAAAGAAGACTGAAGGTAAATAAAGACATTTTCATGCACATTTCCCATGCAAATGTTATGATATAAATGTAAATGATATTAGACAGCTACTGGGAATTCAGTGATATTCAGAAATAACTGTAAAAGAAAATGAAATGTTAAAATGTTCTGTTATATAAATACATTTTGGAAACACATATAATACTAGATTTAGGTGTTTTTTGCTTATTCTCTGTGTGTTCCAGCAACGCAGAACATGGTGTTAAAACTGAAAGGGGCATACAAAGAGGAGTTCGTGATCTCAAATTCTGAGGAAAGCTCCAGCACCCTGAAAACGTTACGTTACTACATCAACCGAGACCTGGAAACTGAACTTAATCTGACCTCAGAGACTGTTGTCAGCCCAGCAAATGTAAGTCATCCATGACAACTGGCATTACAATTTTATTGTAAATTGCTGTAAAATCTACCACATACAATTTATTACTTATGGAACAGTATGTATACAGTACCTCACATAATGGTTTGTAGATTTATAAAGCACATGAAACAAACAAAGTTGGGCTTTAAATGTTTGCTTAAACATACTTTTCTCCAGGTTGGGACAGTAGTGGATGCTGCTGTTCCAGACCCTGTGGACACTGGATTGACTTCTATCCCTTTAAATCCATTACCAGCCAAACAACAGATTACGGTCTCTTTGCCTCTGGGAGAGGTGAGTTATTGATTCATTAATTGATTAAATCTCAATTAGTGCTGTCAAACGATTAACCGCGATTTATCGCATCCAAAATAAAGTTGTGTAAATATGTTTACATAATATATGTGTGTGTACTGTGTATATTTATTATGTATATATAAATTCACACACATGCATTTATATATTTCAGAAAAATATATTATGTTTATATATTAAATTATATTTATATATAATATAAATTATATAAATATAAATAAATACATGTAAATATTTTGAAAATATATACTGTATGTGTGTGCATTTATATATACATAATAAATATACACAGTACACACACATATATGAACAAAAACGTTTATTTTGGATGCATGGCATTTTTGGACACTCCAAAAATGGTTTATTGATAATATAGTAACACATAATACAGTAACTAAGTAATATAAATTTCTCACCATCTTTTCTCATAATTAACATATTAAACAATCCTGTATTTATACTCATATTTTGTGCATTTGATCTAAAAAGACCTTTCTTTTTTTTCAAAGAATAAAGTTGATCTGCAACTGAATACGGATGATCGGTAACAAATCGTGAATTAATTCACATCTATGTTCAGTAGTAGTTTAATAGTAAATTATAATTTGAATGTATTAAATGAAATATTGTAAATTACAATACTATTTATCAGCTTTCATTTCAAATCCATCCTAACCTCAGAATAAAAATGGTTTTGTGTGTTCTGAAGCTCTGATGAAGAGCTGGATGTGCGTCTGGATTTTGATATCCCAGTGGAAGAAAAGAATTTTCTGGTGAAGAGAAAAAAAGTAGTGTCACAGGCTCTACAGAAAGCCCTGAAGCTCAGCTCTGCACCTAAGCCCAGCAAGGTACTTTAGACACAAGCACAAATCACCCAGATACTCAGCAAAGAACTGAGGGATGTTTTCCTACTGTACAATCAAAGTCAAATTTTGATTCTATTGTTTGTATAGAATACAAATACCCAACAACCCAACAATTTAATTCTGTGTTTGATGTGACTCCTCAGGTCCCAGTGGTGGCTGTGGTGTGTTCTGGTGGTGGGAGCAGAGCATTAACAAGCACATTCGGTAGCCTTCAGGGTCTGCAGAAGATCCAGCTTCTTGATGCAGTCAGCTACATCACAGGGGTTTCAGGTGCCACTTGGTGAGAATGAGGAGTCTTAATGTATTTTTAAACATGACTTTGTTTCTAGACAGACTGATAAAAACCATGTGTGCCATTTCTCCTGTAAGTTTTTTGTTTAATCCTCATATTTCATAATAAACATATTACATGTTCCTGTGGCTCAGTGGTAGAGCATTGCATTAGCAGCGCAAAAGGTCGTGGGTTTGATTCCCAGGGAACACATATACTGGTAAAAAATGTATAGCCTGAATGCACTTTAAGTCTCTGCTAAATGCATTAATTATTATTATTATTATTTCAGGGCCCTAGGCTCTCTTTATGGAGACCCTAACTGGTCAAAGGGTGGCATTGACAAGTCTATGGAGTCTATAAAGAAGGAGCTCTCTAAAAAGGCACTCAGTATGTTTTCCTTAGAGCAGCTAAAGGAGTACAAACAGAGGATGGAAGAGCAAGAGAAGGAAGGACACCTTGTGTCTCTCATCGACATGTGGGGTCTTGCTTTAGAGTATCTTTTCCAAGGGAAGGTAAAAAAAAAAAAGCACAAATAGTGTTTGCTTGTCAGTTTTGACTGTGTGTTCAAATCTGGTACACAATTTAATACACTTTACTTTTATAGAAACCAATGGGTACACTATCTGGAATGCAGAGGACAGTGTCTGAAGGCCAGAACCCTCTCCCCATATTCACAGCTGTTAACCTAAAGCATGGCAAAACAGAAAGTATAATAGATGGAGGTATGTACTAATAAAATATTTAAGTGCCATTCAGCTTCTTGTTTCAGACTAAGACATAAGTCTGAATCATCTTCACATATAAAAAATGTATATAAACAACATATGGGCAGTAAGTTCATAATACCGCAGTATTAACTGTGTCAAACAAACACAATTGTGCTTAAGTGCGCTTTCTGTAAATAACATCATTTGTTTAGGACGTAGATACTGCCTGCTATACTGGTCTCACACATTATTTGAGTCAAGGTGGCATGATGTCATTGGGCATCAATGTATGTTCTGCTTTGTTTTAAGAGATACAGTATGTTCATGGAATAATATACTAAACACATATTACAAAATGCTTAAGTATAATATGTACATGTACATAGAAACTGCTGTGCAATAGTTTGAACAAGATAGTGTTTATATCATCAAAATGTGGTTGATTTTTTTTTTACCTATTTGTCAGACAGTTTACATATTATAAACTCATACTGTCTAATAAGTGAACCAGACTTTCTTATATAGTCAAAAGTTTGTTTGTATTGAAGTTCATGCCATTTGATTAAATGCGTTCATTCGGAACAAACTGCAACGTCATTAAACATAGTTGACACTTGAGTCGTGCATATTAGAGGAGCTCGAGGTATGATAGTATAATTCTGTAAATAAATCTAATATAAAATACCATAGGTTTTTGTATTATACTTGTATATATAATACATCCATGTTTTATTTGACATGTAATTAATATAAATTGTCATTTAAAAGCAGTAAATGTCTGTTGTGATGTTTAATATGAAAATAAATGTAATTTGGTTATATTAGAAGTATAATTATGAATGTTGCATTGTAGCTGTTGCACCTTGTGCACTTTATAATTGTGACCAGTCAAGTACAAATCCTTTTTTACTGCCTTTATATTATTCAAACTTCTTCAAGTGCTGGAGTGATGTGCAATGACTGTTGGATACATTTTGGTATCAGCTTCCTGTGAAGTGATGTACAGTATCAATAGCTATAAGAGACTATTCATCAACTGCTTCTGAAGATATAAACACATGCAAATAATTTTCTTATCCAAAGAGTTACAGAACATTTTAGAATAGGTTCACTGTATGCTTAAGTAAGTAGTATGTAATAAACAATTAGCTTGTAGCTTGATGTTGCGAATAAAAGAGCTTATAACAGATCAATAATCCTATGTTTCTTTCTGTTTCCTGTTTAGAATGGTGTGAATTCACTCCATATGAGGTTGGATTTCCCAAATATGGTGCCTTTGTACCTGCACAGAACTTCGGGAGTGAATATTACCTCGGTCACATGGTCAAGAAACTCCCTGAAACTGGATTGTCCTGTCTTGTAGGTGAGTTTGAGTGTATGTGCGTTTATGCACAAAATGAAAACATGAAACAAAAGAAAAATTGAAGGCCGTAAGAAAGAGAAGGAGAAAGTGGCATATTGCACCCAGGATCTAAAAAAAAATGGTGTTGCTTATTATGACCAGTAGGGGGAGTCTACATCTCTATTTGAACATGATCCTGTGCTGTAAGCAAATTATGTAAACTGTAATCAGTCACAATTAATAACTAAGTCCAAACTCTGTGTGTGGTTTTAAAGGAATGTGGAGCAGCATTTTCTCTATAAATCTGACAGATATCTGGAGTCTTGCCACAGGAGTCAAACCTTCCTGGATGCCTTGGGCTGGAGGAGGAGTGAGTAACACAGGTGAGAGTTTGTAATGCATTTTAACCCCTAACTTAACAGTTTCATGATCATTACAAGAACATTTTCTTGAGCAGCAAATCAGCATATTAGAATGATTTCTGAAGGATCATGTGACACTGAACACTGGAATAATGGCTGCTGAAAATTCAGCTTAGACCTTCACAGGAATAAATTATATTTAAAAACATATTTTTATTTACAAATACAATGTTACAATAGATTAAGTAAAGATTAAATTGTGACAATATTTCCCAATATTACTGTTTTATTGTAGTTTTGATTAAATGCATTACATTCTCATCAGACTTCTTTCAAATAACAAATCTTACCGACCCCAAACTTTTGAATGGTAGTTACATTTGTGTTTAATTATTATACAGTGACATGATGCAATTGTCGTCTTGTCTTCTTCTGTAAAGAGACTGATAGTAAACCAACAGCACTTGGCACATACCTGATCAGCCCTGTGACTGACTTTGCTAAAATGCTGTGTGGCTTTATGACCAGCCGCCCCATTGTCAGCCAGTCGTACAACTTCCTGAGAGGCTTCAACCTGCACAGCAGCTACAGTGAGAACACAGGCTTCATCGCATGGAAAGGTCTAGAGCTCTACTTATACCACTGACCACTTCAAGTGTGCATTCTGTGTTTATTATATTTATTCTTCAGATGGACTATATATTATATTAGTGTTATTTCATGTGTGTGGATGTCATTTGGGGATGTCTGTCATTGTATGAAATATAACCAAGGCTGTTTATACCTAAATAGCTGATAGTGTTTGGAGTCATCCATAATATTCATGCTCTGTCTACAGACACACACCCAGATGCCTTTCCTAACACCATGACTCCAGCTGATCCTGTGCTGAGCTTAGTAGATGCTGGATTTGCCGTAAATGCAGGATTTCCTCCTTTGGTTCGCTCTCACAGACACGTGGACGTTATTCTGTCTCTAAACTACTCTTGGGAACCAGATCAGTTTAAGGTGAGGACCTGGAAGATTCTATAAGTTTTGATTGAAATGCAAATATCAGGAACTTAAAAAAATTAAAAATTATGCCTGTTTGTGTCCAATAGGTCATAAAGCAATCTCAGGAATACTGTGCTGATCGGATGATTCCATTTCCAAAGATCGATTTCAAAAAGGTGGAGTCAGAGCCGCTGAAGGAAGTTTACATGTTTGAGGATAAAGACAATCCGGAAGCTCCCATAGTCCTTCACTTTCCCTTGGTCAATGTCTCATTCAAGCAGTTCAAAGCTCCTGGTAAGCACTATCATCACTCTTTACATCCCATCTGCCATATTCCTAATAGGAATTACAGTGCTTCTAAGGCAAGACTGTATTTATATTCCTCAAACATGGTTAAAATGTTAATGTTATATTGTGTAAATACACATAAATATAAAATATATATTGTGTATATTTTATATAGATTTTGTCTATATTTTTTACTATAAATATACATTTATCCATAAAAATGGACAATATACACTACTGTTCAAAAGGGATCTTTAATGCTCACCAAGGCTGCCATTTTTGATCAAAATACAGTAAAATAGTAATATTGAGAAATTTACTGTTTAAAAATATTTAAATTTTAATATATTTTAAAAGCATATTTAAAACTTCAACAATATTTATCCATACTTTTACTACATTTAAAGCACTTTTAACGACTGTTCAAAAGGGATCTTTAATGCTCACCAAGGCTGCCATTTTTGATCAAAATACAGTAAAATAGTAATATTGAGAAATTTACTGTTTAAAAATATTTAAATTTTAATATATTTTAAAAGCATATTTTTTATAAACAATATTTATCCATACTTTTACTACATTTAAAGCACTTTTAACGGTTTAATTGCAGTATAGTGTGATTGGATATTGCTATTGTTTGGTACATCAGCTCAAATAACCAAGAATGCACATCATTGTAAAAATGCTCATGTAAAATGATGTGTATGTGTATGTGTGTGGTTTAGGAGTGAAGAGGGAGGGTGAGAAGGAGCGGAAGGAGGGAGCGGTTGATGTTGAATTTAACAGTAGCACCTCCCCATATCTCACCCACAAATTGACTTACACACCAGAGGACTTCCAGAGGCTCATCAACCTCACTTCCTACAACATCCAAAACAACAAAGAAGTCATTTTGAATGCGCTAAACAAAGCTTTAAACCGAAACAGAGAAAGGCAAACAGGTGATGATAGCCACGGCAAAAAGGAGAAGGCAGCTGTAGGAAAGACCAGTTCAGCGTCTACACCAAAACCAGGATCACAAAAAACATGAAAGACTGAAGAACAGTGATCTGCAGCACCGTTACTGTGAAGAAAACCTGCATCCTTAAAATGAAGTTGTCAAGAATATTATTAAATGAAAAAATTGTTTGTGATGCTATACTATTCAATATTAGCTTCACATTATTTATTTTTTAAGTGGATAATAAAACAGCATATTTGTTTCTGTCCATTTAACTTGTCACAGTCATTTCTGTCATTTCAACTCTATTTTCTTCATCAGTAATTCAAAGTGTTCTAAAAAGTGCAATAAACTTCATCACTTGGTTGTTGTAACTTTGGCACTATTTTGATTCTTATTTTCAACAAAAACGGGTAGAGTTCACTTATCTAGCAACACAGTTAAACCTAATTAATTAATTAAAATTAAAATTAATTTATTTTATTTTACTGACAGACAGACATCACTAGATATTAGATATTAGCCCTCTGGCCAAAGACCTGCCAGCCAACCTGATGTCAACAGTGTACAAAATGATTAATTTCTGATTGGCTAATTAAGCACAGTACTCTTTTTTTTCTGTTTAAAGAAACACTCATGACAACAATGTCAGTGTTTTAACAATATCAGTAGTAGAGACATATTATGATCAAATACGTGGCAGGTTCTTGTAGTCAATATGACTCATTTACTTAGAGAAACTGAAGTTTTTTGCTGTGATTCCCTATTGTTTCATTATAGAGTATCGTTGGGGTGTGCCATATCTATGCACTGCACGTCTAGACGTCACTAAATAGTTTCACTATAACACTAGGATCCTAGAGTCTTCCCTGGATTCAAAGCAGGCTTTGCAAGGTATGAGCAAATGTCAGCGATACAAACAAACCACACTACTGAAAACATCAACGGCCAGTAAATGAAACGGTTATAGATTCAGAAAAAGAGCATTCTTATGGAGTTGAATGATAGGGCCTTATTCTAGATCTAGAATAAGCAGATTATCAGATAATCACTGTTATTTTATAACATTTTCCACATTACATGGAAGCATTTAATACGCATACATAATCATCTGCAAAATGAGCAAATAACAACAAACAATGCAACGTTAATGTTTATAATAACTCAATTTTCTCAGAATAGACCATGAATCAGAAGGAGTGTGATGACTAACAGTGCATTTGAATGAAAGAAGGCTAGGCTGGTATTCATGGGCATGGGAGGGTTTTCATAAACACACAACATTCCTTGCAATATAAGTGAAATCTTAGGTTTTTTTTTTAAAGTCGAGCCTGGATGTGTCACTTTTGTTTTTATAATCAAAGACAGTCCACACCAGACAAGATATGTAATTGTCACGAATCCGGTCCATGAACTTCCGTCTGCTCGCCACCAGAGGTCACTCTTCCACTACTATGGACTCTTGCACCACACCACTGTTGCACTTCACCCGGACTACAGTTCCCATCATCCACTGCACTGATTACACACACACAGTTGATTGCACACAGCTGTAATCAATCACACATTCCCTATATAACACTCACTCTGATCCCTTCCTGCTGCCGAGTATTGTTTAGCGCTTATCGCTCATCGTGTGATAGCTACTTTACGGAGCCTTTTCCCCTGTGTTAGTTTCTAGTTTCTAGTTTCTAGTTTCTAGTTTCTAGTTCCTAGTTCCTAGTTCCTAGTTCTAGTCTTAGTCTAGTCTCGCCGTGTTTTCTGATTTCCTGGTACCTGATTTTTGCCTGTTTATCTTAAGTTAACCCTTTGCCTGCTGTTTCGGACTGTGTTTGCACCTCGCCTGGACTCTAGCTCGTGTTATTGGATTACCCCTCATGTCAAGCCCTCTGGATATTGTTAGCCGCTTATCGACCACGCCCGTTTTGGATTACTCTTCTGTCTTGCCCTCAATATACCTGTTTGCCATTGTCTGACCCATGCCTGTTTTATGACCACGTCTCTGTCTCCTATTAAAGCTTTGCAAATGGATCCGCAAGTCTCATGTCTCGTTCGCCCCGTAACAGTAATGTTGGCATGTAGCCACTGATAACTTATCTTTTCAAATATATTTTTAGCTATTTTTTTAAGTTCAGCATATTAACACTATATTATAGAGATGGAGGATGATTGCAAACAGAGGGAGGAGAATTTTTTTTATCCCACCCTCAACACTTTAAACAATAAAACACTATCAAATATTTTATCAGGGTGCGAAGGACTGGAGATAAACAAGTCTCTCAGGTTTTCTGTGTTATATTTCAGTTGTGAGACTAGAGAGATCTTCATTTCATCTTTTGATTTTGAGACTTCACTGTAGGCCTGCTGAGGAGAAGACAACAATGCTGAAGGTACATTAGCTCACAGATACTTGACTCGGATGAATTTGGCAATTCATTTGAATACTTTTGTAAAACAAATATTTTTATGTTTACTCAAAATTATTTGGATGAGAATGAAAAGTAGAACATTTTAAGTAAAATTTAAACCTTTTTCTGACAAGACTAATTTGCTTGCCTTGCTAAGATAATTAAAAGTTATTTTTGTGTAATTGTAATAACAACAATAGCAATACAAAACTGCAACATTTAAATGAAAAATTAAGTGCAAAAATGAATGACATTATCAACAATGTTATATTGTTTACTGAATACATGATAATGAAAAACAATACACTGAAATGCATAGTTTATTGGGGTACTTTTTAAAGATTTCAGTTTTTCCCCTTCAAACTTCACTTTTAATTTAATGTTACTTTCTGTCTTTTTAATATTTATTTATGAAATTTACCAGCAATTTCAGTAAAAAATTGTTTCTACACTATATTTTCTTTTCAGTGATAGTATACTGTAGTAAGTACAGCCTGAAGAGTTCACTTCAAATGAGTGAAATGAATTCACATATTCCATATAAGCTAACATAAAGTATATATGTTGCTGTTACAAATTCAGATGAAAATACTGCTACGTCTGTCTAAACCAGTTTAATTTCATTGTGTTTCACAGAAAGAGTTCATGCCGTACTGGAACCTCAGTGTCACAATGCAGCGGGGAAAATTAAATCAGTCGTATGATCTTTGTGAGTCCATCAGCTCTCAAAAACCTTGTGACTTGTCGTATACTGTAGTAAGTACAGCCTGAAGAGTTCACTTCAAATGAGTGAAATGAATTCACATATTCCATATAAGCTAACATAAAGTATATATGTTGCTGTTACAAATTCAGATGAAAATACTGCTACGTCTGTCTAAACCAGTTTAATTTCATTGTGTTTCACAGAAAGAGTTCATGCCGTACTGGAACCTCAGTGTCACAGTGCAGCGGGGAAAATTAAATCAGTCGTATGATCTTTGTGAGTCCATCAGCTCTCAAAAACCTTGTGACTTGTTGTGAAATATTGATGAAAAATCCTTCAAATCAGGTGTTCTGGGTGTATTATGTGTTTGTTTGCCTTTGCTGACTTTGATTTACTGCATACTACATACTTCATCTAACAAGTGCTTAGTGTAGCTCAGACTTTGCTCTCTCTCAGTTTCTAAATGTGACTGCTACGTTGTCTTAAAGTTACCCTCGGCCTGCGCTTGCTGCCATCGCACAAAGACAGTGAAAAACAGTAATGCACCAAATTGGAATGAAACATTTAATTTCAGAGTTCACAGTGGAGTCAAGGTGAGCAAATCAGATTTGGACACTTGCAAGAAAACTCTTTTAGAGGGAAATTATTGCTTGCGTTTATTAATTAGGGTTTTCTTAACAAAACATTTTGTTGTGAATGTGCCTTGCCCTTTCAATCTCAGCTGACAGCATTCTCCACCCACATTGTTCTTGAATAAAAAGTGATGAATGACATGCTGGTGACGTCAATAACAGTCAAATGCTGGTATAACAGCAAAGTAATTCTATATAAATAAGAAAAATTACTTAATCTATATCCCCAAAATATTCCCCCCAATGGCTTTATCAGAACTGCTGCCATGTATTATAAACCAGAATTCTAGAATGATTCTATTTAGTAGTTTTGCTTTTCTAAAGTAATTAATACTATATGAACTTGAGTAAAAATGCTTAGTTGTGATACATGTGATATGATGGGTTTGCAAAGCAGAATTTTGACATTATATTTGAATCCTCTAGTGTAGAGCAAGAGAGAGAGCTTTTGAGCTCAAATAAACTCACCACTTTGTTCTCGTCTCCTCAGAACATGTTGGAATTCCACATATTTGATGCTGACAAGTTAACGAAAGATGACTACTTCTCCACCATCCTATTCGACATCAATAACCTCACACTTGGACAAAAGCAAACAAAATGCTTCATTACAGATGATAAGGTAGGTATATCATTTGATGATGAAACTATCAATTTATTTTATTTTTACAAAGTCTTTGAAGTGGAAGTATTCTGTGTCCATTACTTTAAATCAGTGTATGAAAGAAAAGCATTACAAATAGATTTAGTCCCATCCGTCTTTTTGATTGTCATGCACTTTTTTCCAGAAAAAGAGTGAGCTGTGGGTGGAGTTTGAGGTGACTGTGAGGTGAATGAGAATGTTAATGATCGAAAACAATAATAGTGTCATTAACCACATAGTAATTGTCTTCTTCCTCTTTATGAAAAAAATCACCTCTATTACATCAGTCTGAACTAATCTGTCATTTTATCCGTTCGTTTTCTTTTTCAAGCTCTGAGAAGCCTGAACCATACTTCTCTAATGGAGTGCTGATGGTAAGAACATTCTTATGACTGTATATTTTACACATACTTCAGCAGCGCATAAAACATAACTGTGCTTTGGAAATCTTTGTTGAACTAAGTAGCACTCTGAATTTTCCTGCTCATTTTTAGGCAGGTCCATTCTGTGCACTGGATGTGAAGGTGGAAAAACGTCTACGGTCTAATAGTAAATAGAAGAACACTGGGTTATTTCTGGGTTTAGATCCATACATCTCTACTTTGAACAAACCTCAATCAGATATTTAAATATACAGTGGGTATGGAAAGTATTCAGACCCCCGAAGGGGGTCTGAATACTTTCCGTACCCACTGTATATGAGGCTGTATAATAGCCACTGAAAGCTTGAGAAAATTGTATTTGTAAAAATTGTATTTTAAGTGATAATTCTATTCCATAAGCATAATTAACAGTCAAATTCTACAATAAAAATAAAAGTTTTAGGTTTTATAAATATGACATTGTTCATTTTTATGGTGCTGCATTAAGAACAGTGCCAAAATGATGTGAAATTTTCCTCTGTTTACCTCAGTGGAGAAGGACATGATGTTAAAACTGCAAGGCGCTTATAAGGAAGACTGTTTGATCCCAGGCTCTGAGGAAAACCCCAGCTGCACACAGACCATTCGCTACTACATCAACCGAGACCTGGAGACTGAGTTTAGTCTCATCCCACCAAAAGTGTGTCATTGATTAAACTGGTGATTTATTACCAAATCAATTTATCAAGCATGTATATCACTAACAGAGAGTGTATAATGCTTGTTTATGCGTTTGCATGTTTGTTGTTTGTCCAGGCTGGGGAAGAAGTGGACGGGATAAATCCAAATATTGCAGACATTCTGTCATCGGTCCATATGAAACCATTACCAGCCAAACAGCAGATTAAACTCACCATGCCCATTGGAAAGGTGGGTACTGGTAAACTCAATTGGAAGACATGTATTTTTTCAATGTTTCAAAAAGAACAGCTAAATAACTGCAACTCTTTTAGGATGAAGTGGATCTGCAACTAAGCACAGAGGGCCGGTAAATAATTTGAATGGCTTATCTCTAATTAGTTCAGGAACAGTTTAAAGAAAGTGCTTTGGCATGTAACCCATAAACCAAACCTGAATGATTTTAACTGTGTAATTGATTATAGTTAAATGAGACAAAGCACTGTAAACCACCAACATTTCCTCAACTGGTTTCAGTCTGATTCCTTTCATCTCTCAGAATAATCGTGTGTGTGTGTGTGTGTGTGTGTGTGTGTTCTGAAGCTCTGATGAAAAGTTGGATGTGCGTCTGGATTTTGATATTTCAATGGAAGAAAATAATTTTCTGGTCAAAAGACGAAAAGTTGTGTCACAAGCTCTTCAGAAAGCTTTGAATCTCAGCTCTGCACCTGAACCCAGCAAGGCAAGAAAACAAACACAAACTTGAGTATAAACACATTCAACAGACACACACTTCCTGGCAGAGTCACCTGACATGCAGTTTTACTATTGTTCCCATCAATTTTAATTTAATTGATATAATAATTGTAATTTAATTAATGAATGTATTTCTTTATTAATAATTTAATTTATGCATCACAGATATATGCTATTTTCTGTGAATGCGCGAGAATTCCAATACATTAGGTAGAAAAATAACAAAAGCACAAGAAACGGCAAAACTATTTGCTATACAAATAGTTTATAATTACAACAATACATTAAAATAAGAAATACCAGTTTGCAATATCAACCAATTTAACGGGTTGTACAGCTAAAAATAACTGGAAGCTTATATATATATTTATAAGACTGACGTGACTGTTCAGGTCCCATTGGTGGCTGTTGTGTGTTCTGGCGGCGGGACCAGAGCAATGACTGGCACATTCGGAGGCCTAAGAGCTCTTCAGAAACTCCAGCTTCTTGATACAGTCAGCTACATCACAGGGATTTCTGGCTCCACCTGGTGAGTATAAGGAGCACTACAGGCCTGTTCAACTCTAAAATAGTGGTTCTCAGTTGGTTTTGCTTCAAAACTCAAATTTTATTGGAGATCATGTCATTAAACATCAAACTTTCTTTAATTGTCTCATAGGACTATGGCTTCTCTTTATGGTGATGCTAACTGGCCAAACAATGACCTAAATGTGGTTTTGGAGTCTGTAAAAAAGGAGATTTCAAAAAGCGTGTTTAGTATATTTTCCATTGAGCAGCTACGGCACTACAAAGAGAAGATGGAAGAGAGAGAGAAAGAAGGACACCAAGTATCTCTTGTCGATATGTGGGGTCTGGCTATAGAATACCTCATCCAAGGGAAGGTACTAAACACCCTTGATATCACAGAGGCAAAATACATTTTAAGCAAAAATAAATGCAATTACATTTCTCCATCAAAAACTTCAGAAATTTTTTTGTTCCTCAGAAAGAAATGGGTACACTATCTGACCAGCAGATGGCACTATCAAAGGGCCAGAACCCTCTTCCCATCTACACAGCTCTCAACATGAGGAATGGCAAGACAGGATGTACCATAGAGACTGGTAAGAATGGATTTTAATTTACTTTGGCTGGTTTAATTTGCTTGATGCTTCCTATCCTACAACATAAGGGTCCATTATGTTTAATAAGTTAATTATGTTTATTCCTTAACAGATCAATTTTTTTTGTATTAAGAGCAATTAGAAGTATTTACTGTAGATATGTTGTCCATGTTTCTCTTTGTTCTTTTCTCATTCAGAATGGTGTGAGTTCACCCCATATGAGGTTGGATTTACCAAATATGGTGCCTTCATACTTGCACAGAACTTTGGGAGTGAATATTACCTCGGCCACATGATCAAGAAACTCCCTGAATCTGGAATTTACTCTCTATTGGGTAAATAAGTAAATCAGCTTTGGAGTGCTGTCACTGGAGTGATTCCATCCTGGGCCAGCAAAGTTGGGGAAGAAGTGAATCAGACAGGTAAAAAGAAGGCAGGGACAATGAGTAAGACCACCTGAGCAAATAATCCCTGTGCAGCTTCTCAAAAGTTTGGTTGCCCTTGAGTACCCTTGTGAAGAAGCAGTATACTAAATTGTATTGAATATGCACTGCTTTAGATAAAAAAAATCTATACTTGCAGATAACATAACATTAAAGGGGTCATATGTTTTTGCTAAAAAGAACATTATTTTGTGTATTTGGTGTAATGAAATGTGTTTATGCAGTTTAAAGTGATATTTTCCACATACTGTACATACTGTACGATTTTTACAAAGCTCATCGGTCTGAAAAGCGAGGTGTGTTCTGATTGGCCAGCTATCCAGTGCGTTGTGATTGGCCGAATACCTCAAGCGTGTGACGGAAATGTTACGCCCCTTACCATACTGTGATGCCCTGTCCGGCCGGAGCGACGAGACAAAAACATGAAAACTAATAAACAGCCAATATGTTAATAATAGACATGCTAATAAGCAACTAGTTAATAGTGAGATTTGGTCCCTATACTAAAGTGCTACCACATTTTTTTCCCCCCAAAATTAAAAACTACTCAGACTGAGTAAATACATTACCAGCTGTGATGGCTGTGATTACAATTTTGTGATGGCAAATATTCTGTTTTATGTTTGAATTTGTTTAATCTATATGCAAACAATGAAAACATTTTCTCCTCCCTTATCTGTAGACAAAGATGACAAACCATCAACGTCGGACACACTTCAGGTCAGCCCTATGACTAATTTGGCAAAAAAGCTGAGCAACTTTCTGACCAGCCGCCCCATTATCAGTCAAGTATTCAACTTCCTTAGAGGCTTCCACCTGCACAGGAACTACAGTGAGAACTGTGACTTCACCACATGGAAAGGTCAGAACATCATTTATGTTGTCGAGTACAGCCTAATTAGTGCGATTCCCCTTTTGATTCAGTTTGATCAAACTGAGAAATGATAAATTATAAAGTGGACTTTCTGCAGACACACATCCAGACGCCTTCCCAAACTCCTATGCACCAAGAGCTTGTAACACTTCAAAGAGAAAGGAAAAATTGAAATCGCATCATATGACCCCTTTAATGAAATAAAAGTCCACTTAAGTGTACTTAAAGCGAGTACACTTTAATTACTTTTTTACTTAATTTGTAATGATCTCAAATGATATGTTTAACATTTTAAATCAATATGTTTTATTCTTTTGTCGTGCTTTAAATAAGTACAACTGTTTTGATGTGTTGACTAACAAGCACATGTAAAGTACTTGATTATTTTAAATGTGGTGTGTTATTTGATATTACATTTAATATAATTTAAATGTACAAAATTTTTACTTAATCCATACAATGCATTTGGCATTACACTTTAACCATATTTCAAAGACAGTAGAAATAAATAAAATAAATAAATAATAAAACATGCAATCAAGTGTCTAAAACCATTATTACTAACTCTAAGATACTAATCAGCAAGTTAAAGTTTTTTCTGAACATTTTTGGTCACACTTTATTTTCGCCATTAATAAACAATTAGCTACGATTTTGCCTCAATAAACTCCTAATTAGCTGCTTATTAATAGTTAGTAAGGTAGTTGTTAGGTTTAGGTATTTGGTAGGATTAGGGATGTAGAATATAGTCATGAAGAATATGTGCTTTATTAGTACTAATAAACAGCCAATATGTTAATAATAGACATGCTAATAAGCAACTAGTTAATAGTGAGATTTGGTCCCTATACTAAAGTGCTACCACATTTTTTTCCCCCCAAAATTAAAAACTACTCAGACTGAGTAAATACATTACCAGCTGTGATGGCTGTGATTACAATTTTGTGATGGCAAATATTCTGTTTTATGTTTGAATTTGTTTAATCTATATGCAAACAATGAAAACATTTTCTCCTCCCTTATCTGTAGACAAAGATGACAAACCATCAACGTCGGACACACTTCAGGTCAGCCCTATGACTAATTTGGCAAAAAAGCTGAGCAACTTTCTGACCAGCCGCCCCATTATCAGTCAAGTATTCAACTTCCTTAGAGGCTTCCACCTGCACAGGAACTACAGTGAGAACTGTAACTTCACCACATGGAAAGGTCAGAACATCATTTATGTTGTCGAGTACAGCCTAATTAGTGCGATTCCCCTTTTGATTCAGTTTGATCAAACTGAGAAATGATAAATTATAAAGTGGACTTTCTGCAGACACACATCCAGACGCCTTCCCAAACTCCCTGACACCAGCAGACGCCACACTTGGCCTAGTGGACACTGCTTTTGTCCTGAAGTCAGGATTCCCTCCTGTGTTACGCTCTAACAGACGCGCAGACGTCATTCTGTCTCTGAACTACGCTTGGGACCCGGACCACTTCAAGTTGAGGGAGACCACAAAGACATGGCAGATTATGAGGAGAATGGGATGAAATGTAATTTTGTTGTTTCTGTATTTGTCTATAGGTCATAAAGCAAACTCAGGAGTACTGCACTGATCGCAAGATTCCATTTCCAAAGATTGACTACAAAAAGTTGGAGTCTGAGCCGATTAGGGAAATGTATGTGTTTGAAGATAAAGAGAATCCAGATGCTCCCATAGTGATTCACTTTCCCTTGGTCAATATCTCATTCAAGCAGTTCAAGTCTCCTGGTGAGTGTTATTAAAGGGATAGTTCACCCCAAAATTAAAATTCTAGCATCATCTACTCACCAAAAAGTAGATCATTTGAAAAATATTCCAACTGCTTTGTCCATGCAATTATAGTAAAGTGGATCCCTATTGACTTTCATTGTATGAACAAAAAACAGAGGCACTTTCATCTTCTGTGATCTGCAGAAGAAAGAAAGTCATACAGATTTTGAATGACATAATAAGTGTGGATGAATGATGGCAAATGATTTTCATTTTTGGTTGAACTATTCCTTTAAGAATCTTAGATAGAGATTCAACCTTTGCATGAAGATAATAGATTACAAAGTGTATGAACTAATTGTGTTTGTTTGTGTGGTAGGAGTGAAGAGAGAGGGTAAGTCAGAGATGAAGGAAGGAGATTTTGATATTGACTTCACTAGTATGTTCTGTCCATTCGCCACTCACAACCTTACGTATCACCCTGAGGATTTCCAGAAGCTGAGCAACCTCACCACCTACAACATTCTGAACAACAAAGACATCATTTTAAACACACTGAACAAAGCGCTTAAGAGAAACATGGAGAGAATTCCTGCTACAAAGGTGTAAAAATTCTGATTTGATATTGAGATGAGAAGTTACAGGAGCAACTGGAGAGTGATTTTTGTATATATTTGACTTCACCCAGAAATGTCATCATTCATCACCCTCATATTGTTCCAAAACTGTGTAATTTCCTTTTTTTCTGTAAATCAGAGAGGGTTAATGCAATAATCTATTCTTAACAATAAAAGTGAGGGTGACCAGGAACTGTCAAGATTTATTTGATCAAAATACAATTTAAATTAAAATAATATTTTTCTACATTAACATATTTAATATATAACAATAATTTTGTCATATTATTAAATTAACAAGTTTGCTATGATATACTAATCAATATTGGCTTCACATTATTTATTTTTAAAAGTTGACAATCACTACTTTTTTAAAACAGCATCTTTGTTTCTGTCCTTTTAACTTGTCACAATCATTTTTGTCATTTCAACTTGCTGTTCTTCATCAGTAACTAAATTAAAAGTGTTCAAAAAAGTGCAATAAACTTGGTTTTTGTAACTTTGTTGGTTGTAATGTTGGCACTAGGCTTTTTTTGTGATTTTTTTTAATGTTTAGGCAGCAATTTTTAACAACAAAAACAGTATAAGTAGGTTAAGACCACTGCTTTGGCATTTATTTGCAGACATCACTAGTGTGCAAAATTATTTCTGATTAGCTAATTAAGCACAGACTTTGTATTCCAATACATGGCAGTCTCTTCTGGCCAATATGACTCATTTAAATTGAGAGACGATAATGCACCCTTTTTTTTTTAGCTGTGTTTCTCTGTGATCAGGTAGTAGACACACATATTATGAGTGGTGTTCCACACATAAAACACATAGCAGGTAATTCGGGCCAATGTGACTAATTTACTTAAACTGAAGCTTATTCCCTATTGTTCCCCTATAGAGTGTCCTTGGGGTGTGCCATATCTATGCACTTCACATCTATGACATAACTAGTTTCACTATAGCACTCTAGAATCTTCCCTGGATTAAAAGCAGGCTTTGCAAGGGCATGAACAAATCGACTATACAAACAAACCACACTACTGAAAACATTCTTGAGAGCATTCTTGTGGAGTTTAATGATAGGGAGTTGAATGATCTCGAAATCCAAAGAAGATTTTAAAAGTTTCTCCGCCGAAAACACACACACACACACACAGACAGACAAACACACTTACTTTCGTATCACAGTATTAGTGGGGACAGCTTATAGGTGCATAGGTCTCAAAGATGTTAAACGAAATAAATGAAAATTCTGTCATCATTTACTCACTTTCATGTCATTCCAAACCTGTACCACTTTCTTTTTTTTTCTGAAGAACACAAAAGAGGATATTCTGAATAATTTTGATTTCCATTTTATTGGGGGGATAAAATATATTTCTTAAATTATCTTTTTGTGTTTCACAGAAGAAAACAGCATACTAGTTTGGAATGACAGAATTTTCATTTTGGGGTGAACCATCCCTTTAAAGCAAAATTCACCCTGAAAACAGTGGCTGATTTATGAGCCTTTCAAATAATGTGGAACACTTTAGAAGTCAGTTTTGACATGTTGCACATCTTATACATGTTATAAGACCAAAAAGATGTCTAAAAATGTTATAGACCCTCACAAATATAAACAAAACCTGTACACAGTACACACACATACTTCCATGCACTCCCACACTAAGATAAGTGTGTTTTCTAATAATACCAACTAAATTGCATTTGCAATATGATATTTTATGTTTTCTTTTTTATGTTTTCTTTTGCATGTTTCCTTCATCAGTCAGTTATTTAAACTGGCAAATCTGACAATGTTGATTACATTTACAGTGATTCTAGAGCAAGCCCTCCAGAGACATAAACACCCACCCACTCACACACACACACACACACACACACACACACACACACACACACACAAACACACACACACATATATAATAACATCAATATATTAATATAGAGATGGAGGATGATTGCAAACAGAGGGAGGAGAATTTTTTATTCCACCCTAAACATTTTAAACACAAAACACCATCAAATATTTTATCAGGGTGCAAAGGGCTGGAGATAAACAAGTCTCTCAGGTTTTCTGTATCATATTTCACTTTGACTAGTGAGATCTTCATTTCATCTTTTTGAGATTTCACTGTAGGGCCTGCTGAGGAGAAAACAACAATGCTGTAGGTACCTTAGCTCACAGACACTTGACTCTGATGAATTAACCTACTTGTTTTGTAGCATTGCTATTTTAGTTTAAAACCACAAATAGCAGCTTTGTGAACAAGCTTTAGGAGCTTGATCAAGGATCCGTTATGACAGGGATTCCCAATCAGGATTCAGGAAAGCAAGTTCTTGGGAGTACTTGGAAAGATTTCGTTTTTTGATTGTTAGAGAAATAATTAATCTCTCTCTTTTTTTACCTTAATGTGTTAACCTATTGAGCTCCTTTTTGGAAAGAAGAAAATATTTGCGTTTGGCAATTTATTTGGACACTTTATAAAACAGATCATTTTTAGTTTAATTTCTGAATCAATTTGAGAATTTGTGATTTAAAAAAGCAAGAGCAAAATATTTGAAGTTAAATTTAACACTTTTTCTTATGTTAATGAATGCAATTTATATGAAAAACAATACAGTGAAATATATCAAATAAATGTATTTAGTTATTTTCAAAGATGTTTACATTTTAGTATAGCCTGGAGAGTTCACTTGAATTCACATGTTCCATGCCAATTTACATCTTCATATGTTGCTGTTACAAATTCAGATGAAAATACTGCTACGTCTGTCTAAACCAGTTTCATTTCATTGTGTTTCACAGAAAGAGTTCTGCAGAGTATGCAGTAAATCAAATTCAGCAAAGGCACACAAACACATAATACTGCCATCGCACCAAGACTGTGAAAAACAGTAATGCACCAAAATGGAATGAAACGTTTCATTTCAGAGTTCACAGTGGAGTCAAGGTGAGCAAATCTGCTCAGACAGTTGCAAGAAAACTGACACTACTGAGGTTTTCATGACTGAAAGGTTTTGTTGCCACTGTGCCTTGCCCTTTCAATCTCAGCTGACAGCATGAAGTGATTCTCCACCCACATTGTTCTTGAATAACAAGTGATGAATGACATGCTGGTGGATGTCACTAAAAGTGAAATGCTGGAAAAACAGCAAAGTAATTCTATACGAGTAATTAGTATAATTATGTAATCTAACTTTGATCCCCAAAATATCCCAAGAAATTTGCTAAATTGTCAGCCAATGGCTAAATTTGTTCCATTGCCCTGGTAAAAAGTAATGAATGAATAGAATAATGACACTTCATTGCACCCAGTTTTTTAAATTGCTTATTACTGCATTCACAGTGCAGTAATTCGCTGATTGTTAACAGTTTAACAGAAGTTATGCACATAATTCATGCAAAGCATAGGGCATAGGAAAAAGGTGGAGAAGGTCAAAATTCTATTTTGCAAACCAGTGTAGAGTAAGAGAAAGTGAGAGCTTTTGAGCTAAAATAAACTCGCCACTTTGTTCTCGTCTCCTCAGAACATTCTGGAATTCCACATATTTGATGCTGACAAGTTAACGAAAGTTGACTACTTCTCCACCATCCTATTCGACATCAATAACCTCACACCTGGACAAAAGCAAACAAAATGCTTAATTTTAGATGATCAGGTAGAAGGTCAAGCATTACAAATGTTGACTGGTATGGTCCTATCCATCAGTCTGATTATGATGTACTTATTTTCCAGAAAAAGAGTGAGCTGTGGGTGGAGTTTAAAATAACCGTGAGGTGAGTGAAAATATTATCAATTGAAAACAATAATGGTGGTGTTATTAACCATGTAGTGCACATTATTTAGCAATTGTCCTCTTCCTCCTTATTAAAAAAGATCATCACCATTACATCAGTCTGAACTAATCTGTCATTATTTAAACTAATAATCCTTTTCTTTTTCAAGCTCTGAGAATCCTGAACCGTAACTCCTCTAATGGAGTGCTGATGGTAAGAGTTTTGATACATTAAAAAGAACAGATTACAAAGGATTGTGGTATTTTATTGATATTCACCTAACATTATATTTCAGTATAAGCTCAGATGCAGCTAAACCTACTTACACATTTTAAAATAATTAATAGATGTACATATTTTCTTAAGTAAAAACTTGTATATGCTTCTTTCATTTGATAAATCTCACAACATTTTTATGACTGTACAGTATATTTTACACATACAGTGTTAGAATATTTAGCAGGGCAAGTTCAGGTTTCCATAAAAAAAACTGACTTGGAAATATTTGTTAAACAAACACAAAAAAACCCACTCAATTTTCAGTGAGCAAAGACTGGCACATTTGGAGGCCTAAGAGCTCTGCAGAAACTCCAGCTTCTTGATACAATCAGCTACATCACAGGGGTTTCTGGCTCCACCTGGTGAGTATAAGGAGCACTACAGGCCTGTCTATTTCTAAATCAGTGCTTCATCAGGCTTTGCTTCAAAACCAAAACTCAGATTTTACATTGGAGATCAAGTCATTAAACATCAGACTTTCATCATTGTCTCATAGGACTACGGCTTCTCTTTATGGTGATGCTAACTGGTCAAACAATGACCTAAATGGAGTTATGGAGTCTGTAAAGAAGGAGATCTCTAAAAGTGTGTTCAGTATTTTCCCCTCGAGCAGCTCCAGCACTGCAAAGAGAAGATGGAAGAGAGAGCGAAAGAAGGACTACTCCTATCTCTCATTGACATGTGGGGACTGGCTATAGAATACCTAATTCAAGGAAAAGGTACCTGAATGCCATTGATTTCACAGAAACAAAATACATTTTTAGCATAAAAATGTAAATAAATGGCTGCCATTAGAAGTTTAGAAAAAAATGCATAAATTATTTTCTTCCTCAGAAAGAAATGGGTACACTATCTGACCAGCAGATGGCACTATCAAAGGGCCAGAACCCTCTTCCCATCTACACAGCTCTCAACATGAAAAAATAGTAAGACAGGATGTACCACAGAGACTGGTAAGAATGGATTTTAATTCACTTTGGCTGGTTTAATTAGCTTGATGCTTCCTATCCTACAAGTTAATTATGTTTGTTCCCCACCAGATCAATTATATATATTGAGAGCAACAAAAAGTGCCTATGTATGTATGTTTCTCTTTGTTCTCTTCTTTAGAATGGTGTGAGTTCACCCCATATAAGGTTGGATTTATCAAGTATGGTGCCTTCATACTTGCACAGAACTTTGGGAGTGAATATTACCAAGGTATTCTATAGTCTTTGATATTACCTCGGCCACATGATCAAGACACCCCCTGAATCTGGAACATACTCTTTATTGGATAAATACACATAAATACTCCAAAGGTTAAAGCTGCAGTCCGTAATTTGTTTTGGTTAAAAATGAATCGAAATCAATATTTGAGCAAGTACATAACCCAGGCAGTGTTCAAAACTATCGTCTTACTTTAGCCTGATTCACAATGGTTAGCTTATAATAATGTTTTCTAATTTGAGTGGTATGGGTAGGTTTTCGCGGGAAATTTGAGCATGCTGCTGCGTCATCAAGTCACGTCTGTAAACATAAAGAAGTTGTCCCGGCTAGTAGGCTATCGCATGTGAGGATCCTGCAGGTGGCAGATCATTTATAGCCTTTTCTCACAGCCGCTAGAATAATTAAATGTATAATTTCGATGGCGGATTGTAATCCAGAAAGGACTATGTGTTTATTCAGATGACAATATACAGTGAAAATTCTTATTTGGGTCATATATTCCAAGACGTAGGCTAGAATCTGTGATTGCGAAGTACAGTAAATATCCACACCTGTGCGGCTACTGACTGCCACACATACTCCTCAAAACATTAGATTCATCCGCGCTGGAGCCGTGCCGACTCACAACCCATGCAAGGAAGATAATTCCGCACACAGCTGCTATTGCAGGTTTTCAAACAGAGATGGCGACAAAGAGGCAAAACTTACCGACTGCAGCTTTAATTAATGGTTAACAGTTCAAAGTTAGAGATAGTGATTGGTTGTATTCAAAATGTGTTGTGTTTGCAGATATATGGAGCAGTGTTTTTTCTCTGAGCCTGACTTAGCTTTGGAGTCGCTTCACAGGAGTGATCCTGGGCCAGCAAAACTGGGGAAGAAGTGAACCACACAGGTAAAAGGAAAGCAATAACGGTGAGTAAAAGTCCCTGTGTAGCTTCTCAAAAGTTTGGTTGCCTTTTAGCTTTATTAATGAGCAAAAAGAACCTAGTTCCTTATTCAGACTCACACTCTGAATAAGAAGAAAAAATGTGCAAAAATGGTACCTTTTAGGGGTACAATGGCTTATCTGTAGACACAGATGACAAACCATCAACGTCGGATCCACTTCAGGACAGCCTGAAGACTGACTTGGCAAAAAAGCTAAGCGTCTTTCTGACCAGCCGCTCCATTATCAGCCAAGTGTTCAACTTCCTTAGAGGCTTCCACCTGCACAGGAACTACAGTGAGAACTGTGACTTCACCACATTGAAAGGTCAGAGCATCATTTATGTTGTCGAGTACAGCCTAATTAGTCCTATTCCCCATTTGATTCAGTTTGATTAAACTGAGAAATTATAAATTATAAAGTGGACTTTCTGCAGACACACATCCAGACGCCTTCCCAAACTCCCTGACACCAGCAGACGCCACACTTGGCCTAGTGGACACTGCTTTTGTCCTGAAGTCAGGATTCCCTCCTGTGTTACACTCTAACAGATGCGTGGACGTCATTCTGTCTCTGAACTACGCTTGGGACCCGGACCACTTCAAGGTGAGGGAAACAACAAAGACATAGCAGATTATGAGGAGAATGATCTTGAAGAAAATAAGATTCTGTTGTTTCTGTGTGTGTCTATAGGTCATAAAGCAAACTCAGGAGTACTGCGCTGATCGCAAGATTTCATTTCCAAAGATCGATTATAAAAAGTTGGAGTCTGAGCCGATTTGGGAAGTTTATGTGTTTGAAGATAAAGAGAATCCAGATGTTCCCATAGTGCTTCACTTTCCCTTGTTCAATGTCTCATTTAGGCAGTTCAAGTCTCCTGGTGAGTACCGCCAACTGTAACCTTAACTATTACCATAATTTTTAGCAGTAGTTCACTCAAAAATGGACATTCTACCATAATTTAGATAATTTGAAGAATGTTTCATCTGTTTTTGTCCATGCAGTTATTGTCAGTGGGATCTCAAACATAATTGGACCCCACTGATTTTCATCATATGAACAAAAAAGGCATTCAGTTAATTCATAATTGCACTTGAGTCTGGCATAGAATACCACAACTCTATCAATTACATTTTTTATATCAACTAAAAGCAATTGTGTTTGTTTGTGTGGCAGGAGTGAAGAGAGAGGGTAAGGCAGAGATGAAGGAAGGAGATTTTGATATTGACTTCACCAGTTTGTCAAGTCCATTTTCCACTCTCAACCTTACATACAAACCTGAGGATTTCCAGAAGCTGAGCAACCTCACCACCTACAACATTCTGAATAACAAAGATGCCATTTTAAACACACTGAACAAAGCGCTTAAG
The DNA here is from genome assembly GCF_001515605.1 of Sinocyclocheilus anshuiensis. Lineage (NCBI taxonomy): Eukaryota > Metazoa > Chordata > Actinopteri > Cypriniformes > Cyprinidae > Sinocyclocheilus > Sinocyclocheilus anshuiensis. The sequence continues at coordinate 390,302 of NW_015551147.1, read as the reverse complement.
AGAAACATGGAGAGAATTCCTGCTACAAAGCCGTCAAAATTCTGATTTGATGTTGACAACGGAAGTTAAGGCTGACAGCAGGAGCAACTGGAGAGTGATTTAAAGGGATAGTTCACCCAAAAATGTCATAATTCGTCACCCTTATATTGTTCCAAAACTATGTGATTTTCCTTGTTTTTGTAGATCAGAGGGTGTTATAATAATCTTTTTTTAACAATGAAAGCATCATAAAAAGTCCATTACAGTAGTCCAAATAATGCCACACATGCCCTTTTCCAAGTGTTCTGAAGTCATGATAGCTTTGTCTAAAGGACAGCCCAAAATTTTAATTCACAAAAGTATTCACCAAAATCCTTCTCCCTATGGTAATCTTGATGTACCTTATTTGAATAAACACAAAGGTAAATAATATTTGAGAGCTGTGGCAGGTTTCTTTTTTTTTTTAAACAAATAAATGCTGGCACATCTTGTTCTTTTCTCACATATATAGCAACTTTTTTGGTGTTTTTTCCCATCAATTTTGGAGCTTGAAACTCATTGGTCACCTAGTTAACGACATTGTATGGTAATGAACATGTTCCATGGAAAAAATAAGGTTTGCAAAAACATTAAGATTAGTGAGTGATGAAAATGTCAATTTTTTTATTGGTGATTTATTATTATATACATTTCACAAAATTATTTGAGCAGGTATTATTCAACTCAAAGCGTTTAACATGTTAAACATGTTACACTTATGTCAGGACACTACTATTCAAAAGTTTGGGTTGGTAAGATTTTATTTATTTATTTTTTGCTCACCAAGGCTGCATTTATTTCATCAGTATGTAAAAACATTAATGATGTGAAATATTAATATTTCTGTGATGGCAAAGCTGCATTTTCAGTAGAGTCTTCAGTGTTACATGATCCTTCAGAAATCACTCTGATTTGGTGCTCAAGAAACATTTCTTATTATTAATTTTTGTAAACAGCTGCACGCTGCATAATTTTTAATGCAAACCAAAGATGCATGTTTCAGGATGATCTGAAATAGAAATCTTTTGTAAGATTATAAATGTCTTTACTCTCACATAAGATCAATTTAATGCATCCTTACTGAAAAATGTATGAATTTCTATGGAAAAAATTTCTTACTGACCCCAAACTTTTAAACAGTAGTGGAAGCTGATGTAACTGAACACAGAACAGCAGAACACTGGTCTAAGGTTCATTCTATGCTTGCTTACACTTTTGCCCACTAGATGGACCCCCACCTCACTCCTCTGTTTTGATTCTGACTGGAATAATGGGTGTCTCTCAGGACACTGCTGTTACCTGTCATGAGTTGCTCAACAGGAGTGACATTGATTCACAATACCTCGGGGCTAGTATGACTGTGTTAACAGATACTAAAAAGACATGTTTTATTAATCACCAAGGGGAAAAGCAAGTGCAAAGCAGCACCTGTGTGTACAGTTTTGATTGATTTGCCCTGGGTGACACAAGTTCTTGAAATTCCATAAACATAGACGTGAGAATTTTTTTGTTTTTTTTTGTTTCCAAATATCAGTGAACTCTAGAACTGCTATTTTACTAAGTATTTTTCCCCAGTTTGAACCGTAGACAATATATCGACCTGTATTTAAATTTCTTAGATTACATTATTCATAATTTTTTTAGGCTTAATTGTGCCCTTTGGATTTGAAAGACCAAGCTGAAATTGTGCTCACAACAGGCAATGCACTTTCTCAAACACCAGCAGTATAACTTAATTTTTCACATTGCCAAATGAAATATGGACACTGGCTAAAAGCTGTTGAGTCATTTGGTTTCCATTACGCATATTCTGACTTATGCTGAGAGATGTATTCTCTGACTGAGCATGACTGTTGCAGCAATGCCTTTTGGGAAAAGAGGCCAAAGAGAAAATAATTTTGACCTCATGTAAAGTCAGACTGACAATGCAGGGTGTAAATATGACTTTTCATCATGGTCATGATGTAACTCGCATGATTTCACAACTAGAGCTGAGCTATTTTTAGATAAAAGAGAATATTAAAAAAAAAAATGTTTTTTTTAAGACTTTCATTTAAAAATCCACCACAGATGTCTGGGAAATATTGCAACACAAATATTACAGGAGTGTTGTGATGTGTTTAATATTATGCTTTCTAAACAAACACTAAAGCTGTAATCTAACTGAGCTATGAGACTGTAAGCTTAGTAAAATGAATTTTTAATGCTAAAAAGATTAAATTAAAGAAAACAATATGGAAGACAAAGTTTGTTTCAACAAACAACAGAGGACAAAAACAAAACAAAAAAATCTAAACAGAAGCCATGAGATTTTTTTTTT
>NW_015551147.1:372380-385632 GCF_001515605.1 Sinocyclocheilus anshuiensis | reverse complement strand
CTTCCCACACAGTGACGTAGACATGTGGGGGCGTGTTAGAACGAGCCGTTTTAGGTAGCTGTGGCTGACTCTTAACTTTTATAAAGAATATCTCTTTGGATTTGAGACTTTAGTCTTTGCAACTTCAGGGATCTTATCTATGCACAATCAGCTTGTAACACTCCAAAGAGAAAGGAAAACTTGAAATCGCATCATATGACCCCTTTAATTGAACAGATCTTGAATAACTCAACACAGTACATATCCAAGTTTGTTTCATGTTTAGATTAAAAGGAAATAGAAAAAACTATTTTCCCAACAGCAATTTGTGATGAAAGAAAAACAAACAACTCTTCACTAGTTGATCGAAACAAGCATTTATCCAAATCAGAACCATGTGAGCACTGAATGGATTTGAATTTGAGTAGGAGCATCACTGAGTAGGAGTTTTGTTGTGTTTGAACAAGCAGTGGTGTTGGTATTAGTTGTATCAGTATTTTTGCCTTTATTTTTGAATAATATTCTCCCATTTTTAAAATTGCAATTGAACTGTTTCTTACCCCACAAGCCAAAAAATGTTTTTTTCCCCTGATAGTTTTAAATATAAATCTGTTGAAATGTAGTGAGGGTTAGGGTTAGGTTTTTTTGAAGAAAAAAAAAGAATCCTTTTATTCAGTAAGGATGCATTACATTGATCAAAACATTGACATTAGATTTCTATTTCAAATAAATGCTGTTCTTTTGTAGTTTTGATTCAATGAAGAGCCTGAAAAGAAAAAGACCTGTTTCCACAAACAATTTAAGTAAACATATTTTTAAAATACAGGTGCATCTCAATAAATTAGAATGTCGTGGAAAAGTTTGATTAGCTGATTGGCATGTCACCATATTCTAATTTGTTGAGATAGTGAATTGGTGGGTTTTTGTTAAATGTGAGCCAAAATCATCACAATTAAAAGAACCAAAGACTTAAACTACTTCAGTCTGTGTGCATTGAATTTATTTAATACACGAGTTTCACAATTTGAGTTGAATTACTGAAATAAATAAACTTTTCCACGACATTCTAATTTATTGAGATGCACCTGTATATCTATATCATATTGTATACAATTTTACTCAAAGTATATTGAATTACTGGAAATTAATTTACTGGAAAACAAGGTGAACATACTGATTAAGATAATGACTTTGTTTATTGCTGTTGGCTTGCATAACAATAATGAACATCCGTTCATGACTTCATTCAGGTTGCTGGATCTATTATGGAAATGCATGCATGCATAATATTTTAAACAGCAGGGTTACTGTGCTAATATAAATAATCAAGCATTTAATGTAATTATTAACCCAAGACCCAGTTTTGTGGTTCCTTTCAAGACAGAATTACACTGAGGTCAATAAAGCTGATTTGAACACAAAAGGTGACACAAAGAGAGAGCGTTGTAAAGTAATGAAGTGCTGCATGGATTTCTGACCCATGAACAGGGGGGTCATTTTCTGTTCCACAACCCATCTCTCTTCCACAATGGTGGCGTTATGTGTGGACAGGAAAAAGTGATTTTGGTTTGAGATGAGCATTTGGCCTCCTGGCCTTCTGGTCTGATGGAAAACTGCAGTCAAGGGGAAACAGTCATGATGACTGGAGTCTGTGGGGAAACGAACGTGACGTCTCATCTGAGGATGGAACCACAAGAATGAAGAGAGAATGGAAATGAAGACGACACTAATGAGGTGGTGGATGTAGGGTTGGGCGAGAGAAATGAGGGTAGTGGGATGGTAAACAAGTGTTTTTAAAAAGGAATATAGGGAAGGGAATGGAGATCTCAAGAGAGGGAGGGTCAAAAGAGTATGTGTGGTGTCCTTATTCTCAACCTGGACCTCAGCATGAACTGACAGTTAAAGTCAGTGGGGTTATTGTTCTCTAGAACACAGACATCTCTGTGACCTTTCAACTTCTCAGCGCTCAATGCATCTGCAACTGTTCTTTTATATATTCCCCTAATATGGACATTTCATGCTTGTGGGATCTGACATCTCGCAGATGGGATGCATCCTGGAATAGATTGTGTGGAACAAAATGTGAGACTATAAATCCAAAACATAAACAGCGGCAATGTGTGTTAAAGATGACAGATTGTTTTATGTTTTTACTAACTGATCATTTTATGTCCCCTCTTTGTTGTCTGAAAAAAGAGAAGTTTGTTTACCATGATTCCTGAAGCAAAATGTTTTGTGTCAACTCCTTGCTCTTCCCATACACACATGCAATAGGCCTATATGCACATACGTTACATTTCTGTGTATAAAACATATTGTCATGAAGTAAAAAAAAATTATGCACATTTTTGGACATATATGTAATTTACATGTATTTGCATCCTAAAAACATGTTGGTAAAATATATAAGTAAATACTTTTTTTATACTAAATATAAAACCTAGACATGTCTTTAAAAATGTATTACAAAAACTTATATAAACATACAGATATTTTGTATATACTGTATAGTGTTACTTACATCTTACAACTTACATCATTATACATCACTTTATAGTATATTGCAATATCTTGGTATGTCATATATTACATTTTCATATGTTTTTTTCAACTGCATGCTAACACACATAAACTTTTCTCCGAATGACAATGCAGTTATTTTCAGAAATGTAATAAATAAAATAATACAATAAATTCAAATAAAAAATATGACAATTTCTAATAACAAATAACTGAATGTGGAACGTGCAAATGTTTGACATTATCAGCTTCAGTAATATCCATTTTAGCAGACATTATAACCTCCAATATTTCTTTTACGCAGCAAAGTTTCTATTCTTGCTATTGCTGAGTGCTTCTATTTTAGAAATCTTATTACGCTCATCCTTCATCCACTGCATACTTAAGATCTCCTTATAGATTCGCAATAATAAGGCCACTGTTACAATCTTTCATTTTGTGAGGTACTTCATGGAGGTATGTTTTGGATTTTTGTCTTGTTATTTCTTGCTTATCAGTACTTCCTGAATATGTTGATGGAGAATCCATTCATTCTTTCCTCCTCTCATATCTACAGGCTACCATATGACTCCAAAGCTTAACCAACCTCCCCCCATTCCTATTTACTGGCGTTTGGTTTTCTTCACATTCTTTTCTTTTTCATAAACCCCTAAATCTCCCTGCATGTCCTTTGTATTGATGTGAGGATTATACATTACCGTTCTTGATGTAAGTGTACAAGAAGTTCTATTTCTTCTGCCATATTTTATATGACAAAATTCCCTTTTAAAGTCCATTACTTTAATTACATTACAAACCATGAAAACTGCAGGCAGGAAGCATATAGATGGGTTTCCTCTGCTTTGTACGAGTCTGTTTTTCTCATCCTCTGCCAGCCCCTTAGAGGAACCCACAGTTGTTTAGCGTATCCAAAACATCCTGAGGGACTCAGACTTACAGTATTCATTAAGCTCTGGAATTGTCATCATCTGACTTAGATTAAGACCTACCAAGTCAATTTAGTTCTGAGACCTTTCAAAAAAACTCAAAGGATCAAGAACGGCCAGCTTTTTCCACAAAATGTAATATTTATAAAATGATATAAAATGTCCAGAGTTTGCATTCTATGTTTGTAATTTGCAGAAGTTAACCATTTCACCTAAAAACATGAACATAAAATATTAAAAATAGAAATAAATAGAAAAAAAAAATGCTTGCAGTTTCTTTGCTCTGGCATGAATAAACTGAATATATGCATTTTTGATTATTTATTATAAAATGACACTTCATTGATCTCACAAAGGAATATTTCCTATGACAAGTTTTCAGTCGAATCATTAACCACGATTGTCAAGTCATATTATTGCTTTATAGTGCTTAGTATGTTTGCCTGTATATTGGTCTTTGATACATTTATAACTTTTACCTTTTCTTTACTCTTTCATAGTGACAGCACACAGGAATGTTTCCTGGAATATCGATGAACTGTTCCATTCCAGCTGTGCATATATTCTCAGCTCTTTGGCTTCACTATGCCCTGAATATAAGGAGAGGATGACACAGGATTATCGTTATGACCACGTTTTTATTAATTTCCTTCTGTATTTTTGTCAATGCTCTGTCCAAAAACAATTTTTCAAAAGGAAAGAAAGTATAATTATTGCACAGAAGAAAGTATAATTATTGCATTTTATTATATGGCTCTCTAAAGTAGATGACTCTGATTGGTCAGATGTGGCATTCAGTGGTTAAATATTTCTTAATCTTGACTGTCATCCAAAGCTAAGTATACAGACAATCAGTTACCAGAGAGAAGTGAAACTGAGTATTTTCAACACTAGACTGAGATGTCTATTTTGCACTATTACGAAGTGTAACATGCTGTAGTTTTTGAAACAAAGCAAATTTAGTGTGGATTCAAGAAGAGCTTTCTGCTTTTTCAGCCCCCAGACAAATCTCCCAGCAGAGAGCTGTAACAGCTTGACAAGAGACTCACCAGAAACAATGGATGAAGGATAAATAAAACACTTTATATTGAAATCAACCTCTTTTCTCTAAACAGTGGTTGAGTAAGGAAATGGCACTGTATGGCTAACCCACCTAAATTTATATGTTGCAGACTTTGAATGAAGCATGAAACATGCAGAATGCTAAAAAAAAGTTATTATGGTCATACATTTGCAGGAGTAAAAATATAGGGTGGTGTAATGAGATTTATGCAGTCATTTCTGCTGGTGTCTTGTTTTGACATTTCATCAAGCGCCCAGGTAATATTTGCGACGAGTGCACGGGCTGCCTGCCTGATGACAAATTAGAGAGAAGACCTGAATGAAATATCAAAAAGTAATTTGATATTCCTCATCGACTTGATTAACATCATCACCTTAATCAAGACATGCAGGATTGAGTGGCGAGTTGATCAGCATTCAGATGAGATGTTTATAAACACAACTCACCCATTCATGAAATTGCACATGCCTCTGTCATGAATATGGATGAAGAGCATTTGGCTTATTCAAGGAACATTTTCAATCAAAAAAGAAAAAAACAATATATATTTTTTCTCAGAGACAAGCACTTTGGGAGTGATCCCTATGATAAATTTCAGACAAAAAATGATTGCTTGCTTAGATTTGTTGTGCTGCATTCCCAATGGTAAATCTCTCCCAGTTCCCTAGGGGTTTAAACATAACAAGTTATTTAAGATGAAAGTGGAAAGAATTTCACAGATATCAAGCCTTGGACAACAGCCCTCTTTTATCTTATCACACAACATTTAAAAGCTGTTAAAACATTTTAATTTAATCGTTATCGTAATTTTGCTACACTCCCCTGGAGTTGACACAATCTTGTCAAACTGGCAGAATAATCCAGCTGGTTTTGGATGATTACAGTTATTTTAGGGTTTTATTAACCATTTGAGGATGCTTGAATCTGTTATTTTGTTCTTTGCTGAAACCCCACAGTTTGTTTCAATTTGTCTTAATTCTTAGGGATTTTTCTCAGCATGTTTTCAGAAGGAAGGGAGAGAAGGGGGGAATCCATGTGAAAACATCTCCACAGGCTCTCAAACAGATGTCCATCGAGTGCACAGTGAGTTTAAAGTCTACACTCTTAAAAATAATGGTCCTTTATTGGCATCTATGCTTCTGTGAAGAACCTTTAGCATCCATGAAACTGTTCCACTGCACAAAAGGTTCTTTATAGTGGAAAAAGTTTCTTTAGATTATTAAAATGCTCTTCCCTTTAAGAAAAAAAAAAGTTTTTGTTCACTGGTTCTGTGGGGAACCCAAAATTGCTCTTCTGTGGCATCACAGCGAAAACCCCCTTTTTGGAACCTATCTATCTATCTATTTATCTATGTCTGTCTGTCTGTCTATCTATCTATCTATCTATCTGTCTGTCTTTCTATCTATGGTGAATTATTTCACTTGCTCGAACCACCATTATCCAACACGTAATCAATTTACAGTTTTTCTCAGTCGCTTTGGTACATTTCTCTGTATATTGTAAAATGCAAGTGGAATACTGTAATATTGTATGAAGCATTACAGAAAGTATACAGTATTACAGTACAGTGCCTATTGTTAGATTACATATCTGTTCTGTCGACAAAAAGTCTGAATGATTGAGGACACAGTTGTTCTCCCAACATTTGGCTGCACCCTTCGACCAGCCTCAGCCATTGTAAGCCCATGATTGAGAACGTGGTCTACACGTGTGGCTCTTATCTCATCAGGAACACGCATATGTCCTCTGCCTCTTCTGCCTCTTCCTCTGTTTTGCCTCCCAACTCTAATGGCACTCTTTATCTCCCTTAGTCTTATGGCATTGTTTTCTACAACCATGGTGCAAATAGCCTCCTCCTGTTCAGGTGTGAAAAGGGGCCCTCTGCCACCCCTGTGAAGTTGTCTTGCAGTCCTATGTGGAAAAAAATATAGGAATGCAAAACACAAAATTGAGTAAGATAAAATGTCACTGTTTAAAGTAGACTTACTGTATATTGTAAAATGCAAGTGGAATACTGTAATATTGTACATAATCATTTGCATGGATGTACCAAAGCATTTGCAACTTGTTCAAAGAAATGAGAAACTGCTTTTTTGATGTGCACAAGTGACACAATGATGTGAAGATTGAACAGGTAGTTTTGAGAATTTCAATTCTGATCTGAGAAATGTTGCAAAGCGACTGAGAAAAACTGTAATCTGTTTCTGCATCGAGACAAGACCCAGCTGTTCAATCTCTGATTCTGAGTTGAGAGCAGACCATTGAACAAACACGTGGATGTGACAGTGTTAGTCAAATCCCATTCGTTACGGCGAATTAAATTTTGATTTCCCAGAGGGCAGCTCTCTTTGAAGAGGTGGGCTGCTGGCACTGATGGAGCGATAGACAGAGAGCGAGAGAGAGCGATTAGCTCTGAGACATGGCATCGGAATCTAGAGCATGCTGCTGTAACAAACACACCAAGTGTAGCAAGTTTCTGAAATATGAGAAAGTAAGCTAAGCCTATAGTGTAGAGTTCAAAATATATACAAATGAATTCTGTGTAATTACACTTCTGAGGTTCACAAAAAGTAGAACTTTTACAGAAATTATAGATCGTTGCATCACAGGAGTGATGGTCTGTTTTAGGATTTAAGTTGGAACTCTGACTCATTTTCCAATCTTTGTCACAGCAGCAGATCGCTGTGCAATTGCTACACATTTATTCTATTGCAAAGTATCAGGGGTATGATATCCTGTCATCCTGTCAGTGTCTATACACATATTTGAAAATGATTGCTTAATACATAATGTATCATGCTAAAAAAGTTCACGAAGTAACATAGAAACAAGCTAGTCGATGATGGGCCAACTTTAGACAAAAATGACTTCATTTCCGAATAATTTCTGGCATTAAGGGAATATTACCAAATATATGTTTTCCCACAGCATAGTGCCATTCCAGTGAAATAAGAATTTCCTGCAAGACAAGCAATGTGAGAACTTATGTGTTGGTGAATTTGTCACTGAGTCAGTATGACTCATAATCTCAGTAGATTTCCCAATAATTCAAAGGTCCGTCATTCAGAAAGCTCAACAGATTATTTTATTGTACACTAAATTTTAATTAACCCTTAAATGAGTACTGTGAATTCAGACATACTTATTTTGCCACATACTCTTTTTCACCTACTAAATAGGCTAGTACATAAGTATGTGATTTCGGATACAGCAGTGCCTTATTATTATAACATTGCTGCAGTGCTTGTCTTGCTGCTTGCTATACAGTCATTATCGCATTAATACTTTACAGTCATTATCAAACATATGGTCATTATCTGGTCATCTAAATAAATAACTGAATAAATAAGTAAATAAACCCTGATAAAATTCTTTTTCCACATAATTGCCTTAATGTGGTTTATTTTGTGAGCTGAAACTTAGACTTTCAAATAGCTTATTAATGTAATTGGCTTAAAATGGCAATAATAATAATAAAAAGCCTTAAAAAAGCATTCATATAAATACCACTCAAACCATAACCCATTTTATTATCTTTCAAATGTATCCAATTGTCATCCCCCATATTTAGTTTGACAAATGAAAAGTTACTGAATGAGGAGGACAAACCTCAAGTCTTTTCTCAATAACTTCTGGATCTGATGAATACTTACAGTACAGCTAAATAGATTTTGGAGAGACTGACTCTTGGTTATTGTTTTACATTTGTGGCCTGACAAACTGCCAAGCCTACTGTCTGAGTGCTGGAAAACAGATTAATCAATTTCAAACCAATCAATAACAATTATGTAATGACTTCTGTTCAAACTGCTCATGCTTCTTTTCATTTATTCTGGCATCTCTACTGCAGTGAATTCATCTTGTATAACCATTCAGTTTTTTCTCCCATTGGAAAAAGTAACTGTGGTTTGCCAAAGGTTTTAAGTTTTTGGTTTTACCATGTGCACAACCACACAACATCAATCTCAAAGCTCATGGTCCTTTGTGAATCCATTAAAGGGAAGATGAGCAAGGGGGATGTTTACAGTATTTTAAGTGAATGCTATACACACACCATCTTGTAGATAAAAATAACTAGTGCAGTGCAAAGCTGGTTTCCTTTGCCAAAAACAGTTTTCTGAATAAACTATGACTATGACAGTCAATTAGAACAAACATGCCAACATTGCTGAAAGGGTTTGTGTTTAAACCTTTTTCAATAAATCAAACAATTTTGAAATTTGCTTGTACTTCTGTCACGCTTACTTTTATATGAGGTATCTATGCTTAGGCTACATTATTATTTCATACAGCGTATTTATTGAGGCCTACATATTGTTTAGCGAAACTGTCACAAAATTCACATTTCAACAGATTCAGTGTTACAAAAAACGTCGTAGGCCTATGGCTTTTCACAGAACAACAGATGTTAGCCAACCCTTCATGTTTAATGCTTTAGCCCAACATTTTGCCCATTCTATTCTGTTTTATTATTAATCTCAAGTAGATTGAGTTCATAAATAGCTGGGATTGGTGGGAGCAAGAGAGAGAGAGAGAGAGAGAGAGAGAGAGAGAGACATTGTGGTTGAATACAGTCAGAAAGGCTTTCATCAACTCGGTCGCTCAGAAAGTTCTCTGTATCGCGGTCCGCTTTACCGTCATCAAACGCAAACACACGCGTTCACTGGAATATTAAAACTGGACAAGTTGTCAAGGTAAGTTTTCTACGCGAGTAATGTGACTGTATTTTTTGACAGGAATGTTCGAGGCTTTACGTGTTACACTGGATCAAGCTAATAAATTTACCCTTTATATTAGAGGACAGTGAGTTTTTGTTATAGCGACGCTCCATCTGACACTGGCTGGATGATAAAGCGTCAAACAGATGATTTCTAAAACTTGTCCATTGAGAAGCGCTTCATAAATAGCGGCTCTCATCAGGATTTTCACACGCACAATGTTTCATTCAGATCGATGGGATGCTGCTGTGACAAGATTCGCTGTGTGCGACCTCAGGCAAGTTCAACGGCATTATTACCCTTACAAACCTTTTTTACCATGGTAACCACAGTTTACGCCAAAATACCATAATTGCAGTTATTGTCACTGTATAAATCAGAGGAGACCGGGGTCGGTTGGTACGATATCCACTTTGTTGAATATCTCTTGTGAAACAAACATCACTTCAAGTCCTTGCAAACAACATAAATTCATGTCACAAAATATTTAGACTCTTAACTTTTGTTAATTATTGACCAAAATTATGTTGTGCATTTAGGCTATACCAACCCATTTCAGGCTGAGGGGTTGGTTCGTTGAACACATTTTCACAATATGATTATTTTAATTAAAAAGCCTATGAAAATTCAAGAGATGTGATTAATCTTAACCATTTTCACAGTCTGTGGGGGAAAAAGGGTTAAGTAAAAAAAAAGAGTTATTTATTAAATGTTTTTTTTTTTGGTGATGATGACTAACACTAAGTTAGCAGTTATTGTAGAAAAACAGTGTTTTTGTGAATGCTAGGGTTACCATGGAAAATTTTTGGAAGGATTGACTATTGTTCTTGAACTATTTTTAGGTACCTACAGTACAGCACACTAAACACACTTGTGTTTCTATAATTAATCACACATCATGTAATGTGATTTATGTACTGTATAAAGAGAATATCTTATGGAATATAAAATGTTATTTTATTATGGAAAAATAGCTTTTCCCAAGTAATTAAATATGTCATGACAAATTTCAGGCCATTTTCCAATCGATTGAGGCTTTGTCCAATTTCCAGAGCTTGCACCTAACTCAGACACTCCATTTACCACCATCCAGTAAGCTCCACTCCTGACTATGATTTTAGGAATGGGGTTTAAGGTGAGGGAAAGAGACTGGTTGGAATAGTGTCCTATAGGAACAGCAGTGGATGTTGGTAGAAGAACATGTCTCACTTGGTTATCGTATTGTGTGTATTTCCCCCATGGAATATACTGACAGCTATCTAAGAGAAAAGAACAGATGGATCTAGTCTTACATTATTCAACGGCATCAGGTTGCATCTACGAAATACATGTCGAAACCTGTTGAAATCCATGCTGTACCGTGAAGCACCTGTTTATCAGGCTGTAGCTGGTTAATTATAACCAGCAATGAATTCAGAGCAATTTAAGATAATTAAGATAATTTAGAGAATTCAATAGGCTGGATTGATTGTTTTTTTAGTAGTAGATATGTTAGAAATGAAAGTGTTGCTCTATTACCTCAGGAAATTGCCATGGAGTGCTTTCATGTTTGTCATGGCTACTGCACTCTGGAGTGTCTACAAGGCTGTGATGTATTAGTAATTGTTGGCACAAGGAGTGTGCATTGGATGGCTGGAGAGTCTCTTCCTTAGAAAGACATTCACCAGGCTCAGATCTTAACAGCTGCAGAATATATAACTCAACGCTGAGTCAACATGCTATCCATACCAACAACCAAACCCTTCATCGCTCTGACCCACTGTCTGCCCACACACACACACACACACACACACACACACACACACACAGACAGTCTGACCCTATGCCTGCAAGTGCACTCATACACCCATAGTCAAACAAACACACATATACACACACTTATACACACACAGACACATTTCCGTTTCACATGGCATAAAATATTTATAGTATGAAGGGTCTGGTTTGTGTTTCTTATGAAATCAATCATATTTTAGCACTTATGTTAAGAAGTAAACATTTTAGCACTCACCTTTTCTTACCTTCAGACTTTTCTTTGGCATTGTAGTAGGCAACAACAACATTTGCTACTTTGTTTTTATTATAATGGACCAATTCTGTTTATACCGTAAAGCAAATAGTGTTTCCTACTATGCGTATTCTATTTATATTGCATCCAGTCACATTGCATTATTTTCTGTTCATATCAAAAAACTCCCAATGTAATTTTCTTATTACATGTCAGATTTATGTCAGATGTTATGTCACGGTCATTGAGCACAATTTTTTTAATGGTTTGCTTGGCCTATGATAAGAAAAACAGAAGCATCATTTTCATCATCATAACTTTAACATAAAAATATGCAATTTCTTCTGGAATGCTATAAGAGTACATTTTATATTATGGAGACTTTTCATGTAGTGTTCATTTTGCTTTCAGCAGTGAGATGAAACTCAGTAGTGGGAGTCAGCAGGGTCTCTCAGACCTCACACTATAGGGCTCAAGGCCTTTATTAACATTTCTCTTCCCTTTTCTTCTGAGAGTCGCAAAACTTGGCCTAACAGGTAGACAGATGCCCTTTGGCTTCTGACATGGAGATGTGTTTGTGTTTGTGTGTGTTTGTATTCATGTGAATGTCTCCTTCTTCCTACCTATGTGTGTGTGTTTGTGACCGGCCTCCCCTCCCCCTCCCCCTCCCCTGGCAAACCCCCTCTTTGTTTTTTTTTAGAAAATGAAAGCTGCCTCCCATAACCTTTGAGGAAAATAAAAGGGGATGAAAGTGGGAAAAAAAGCAAATGAGAAAGAATTCAGTTATTTATGGCTCTTGTCATCTGTTCACTGGCACGATTTATGCTCTATAAAGGTTCTCCATTCTCTCTTTTTGCAATTTCATACCCCAGCAAATCAGATATTACACAGCTTTGAATTTTTAATATTGTGTGGTCTGTGCAAGATAGAAAGAGAGATCTTTTAAAATCTTTGAAAGCAGTTTAAATCAAGTAACCTAACTTTCATTCTACAAGAGAGAGAACAGGGCTAGTAGTCACAAGGGCTGGAAATCTCAGGAACTATAAAGTTTTGAGCCAAAAGTCCAAATGTTTGGTTCCAAACAGTTCAAAACCCTTATAAATAGAATACATGTAGGCCTATATATATATACAGTGGTGTGAAAAAGTGTTGGCCCCCTTCCTGATTTCTTATTTTTTTGCATGTTTGTCACACTTTAATGTTTCAGATCATCAAACAAATTTAAATATTAGTCAAAGATAACACAAGTGAACACAACATGCAGTTTTTAAATGAAGGTTTTTATTATTAAGGGAAAACAAAATCCAAAACTACATGACCCTGTGTGAAAAAGTGTTTTCCCCCTACTACCATTCAAAAGTTTGGGGTCAGTAAGATTTTTTTAAAGGTGACATATTATGCCCCTTTTCACAATATGTATTCCCAAAACAAAGCTACTGGGTTAATCTTTTTCACGTTTCCTTGGTTGGTAGATGCCCCGGGGACCTGATTATAGCACTTAAAACCTGGAAAAGTCAGATTTTCATGATATGTCACCTTTAAAAGAAATTAATAGTTTCATCCAGCAAGGACATAAATTGATCAAAAGTGACAGTAAAGTCATAATGTTACAAAATATTTTTATTTCTATATATGTTATTAAAAATGTATTGTGGTTTAAAAAAAAAAAAACAACTGTTTTCAATAATAATAAATGTGACCCTGGACCACAAAACCAGTCTGAAGTCGCTGGGGTATACTTTAAGGAAAGTACTGTTAAAATCCACTTGGTGATAGAGTCCACAAAAGTCCTGAACATATTCCTCAATGGAGCGATTACCTTGACGGAGGCGAACTAGGCTATCTGCTGGGTTCATTTTGGGGGTCGTGTATTCTGTAAAGAATCATCAACTGAAGGCGAGTTGAATAGTGAGAACCCAAGTGCAGTTTTATTTACAGTGATCCAAACATAATCCGAGACTTGACTTGACTTGACATGAACAGACTTGACTTGACTAGGCATGAACAGACTTGACTTGGCATGAACAGACTAGACTCA
>NW_015551147.1:371271-371740 GCF_001515605.1 Sinocyclocheilus anshuiensis | reverse complement strand
TCTGAGATTTTAGCAGAGGTGTTTGTGTTGCACATCATAGAAGACAATGTTAGCATCCGATAATTTTAACTGTTGGCGAAAACTGGTTAATTTTAAGCTTTTTTTGCGCTATTTTCATCTTCCGGGTTTAAAATCGTGTTGATGCCACAATTTGTGACGTGGCAATGGACTATAGTACATCGATGACATGTCGGTGTCTATTAAATTATTCATGAGACTGCGTGTTCTTATCCTATGAGAAGACGCTTCGCTTAATTATTCACAAAAGCATGTGTTGATTTGCTATGACAGACACTTTAGACTGTGAGATCGCACACATTAACAGAGAGAAACGTTCATGGATCGAAGGAGAGTGTTTGTTTTTGCTTTGTAATAAGAGTTCGGCACAAACGCGATTCATTCACTTGGTGAGCATAACCGTTTTTACAGCTCTGTGACACAACCCGTCAAAAGGCTTATATAAACGCCA
>NW_015551147.1:366686-370635 GCF_001515605.1 Sinocyclocheilus anshuiensis | reverse complement strand
TTTCTCCCCCGGCCTCGCTCCGTTCCCACTGCTCTCGGCCCCGCCCCTCTCGTCACACAGTTATTTTAAATTGTAATAATATTTGACTGTTTTACTGTATTTTTGATAAAATAAATGAAACCTTGGTGAGTATAAGTGACAAAAACATTTAAAAACATTAAAAAATCTTACTGACTCCAAACTTTTTAAATAGTGGTGTATACAGTTTATGAATGTATTTACTTAAAAAAAAACAATTATATATAAATGTATATAAATATATAAAACATAAAAATATATATATATATATATAATTATATAACTATATAAATTTCAAAATGATGGAAATGGTTGAAATCTCCATCCTGTGGAGTTCATGCATGTCACATCCATACTTCATCCATATGACCAATTGTGAACTTAAACTCTCAAAATCGAATCAATCATTGCCTTGCAGGACTCGCAGCCACTGCAGAGTTAAGTGAAATCTATAGCAACAATAAAGATGCTTTCCTAAAATATTTCACTCCACACTTCACCAATTGTTAACATCAGCCAAATCAGCGGTTTATTTGGCCATCCTTGGGAATATAAACCGACATTGCCTCCAGCCATGTTGTGTATTTCAGACATGCTAATGGCATATCCTACAAGTACAGAAGACCATGAGTGCCAATGTAGAGTGCATGAGTGCTTTTTGCTAGTCTTAATGGTGTCGGTCTGAGTGGTATTAATCTCTTGTGTTGTGTTAGCCAGTCTTAATGGTGTGAGCCTGTCTGAAACCGCCAAATAGGGAGATGTGTCTGCCTGCCTCAGTGAGATATAGTGAGCTTGTGTTAATGGGCTGAGTTACTTCTGGTAACTCTTAAGTGACCTTATGACATTTACTGTAATGGACATGCTACTCACTCCATGCAATACTTGCTTCCTGTTTATTGCCTAATTGCTTAATTTGGATTTTAAACTTCCTGAATGCTTCAAAACTACTTAAAATCTTGGATAATATGGATTCTGGCCAGTGAGAGGAAAAGAAACTACAAGGGAGAGACAGAGTGAATTTCAGGATGATGGGCCAATAATGTTTTTATGTTATAAGCTTACATAAGGCTAATCTGATTTATGCTTACTTTATGTTAAAAAATTAACGTACTGACTGTAAAAAATGAACTTTAGCGAGCTGCTGTAATGTACTTCCTGGCTGCATCACTCTATAGCTACTGTATAAGATTAAATCTGAGGGAAGTATATCATTTATGCATATTCCTACCCAGTGTCTTGGCTCAGTAGCTTAAACGCCCATCTTCATTTCATTCCAAGCAAAGAGAGAACTCGATTTTGCAGTTTGTCTCTGCATTTCTATGCTCTTCTCATCCTAAACATAGTCTCAGCCACAGACAGCACACCCACGGACTGCCCACAGTCCACACTCTGACCGTCTGATGCATATTGGACACAAAACTGGAATGTACTTTCACAATCTGGCAAGCTGCTATCTGATTGGCTGGCTTTGTGCAGCTCAGGTCACACAGTTTTTTTTTACTCAGTCCACCTGCAAGCACAGTCATGTTTACAAAGTTATCCGATTCAGCAAGCGCTTTATACAATGCAGATTGTGTCAAAGCAGCTTCAGAGTAATAAACAGGAAAATAACAATCTGTATGTTGCAAAGTTCATCAAACAACTTCAAGTTCAGCTGTAAAACAGCTCTACAGAATACCAGGGTAATTTTAGTAGCATTGAAATACTATTGTAGTTTTTATTAATATTTTGAATTAGTTTTTATTTATTTATTTTTGTTTTCACTTTAATTTTAAAGTATTAGTAATTTTGTTATTTTTTATTGTTTTCAGTAATTTTTATTTCAGTTCTAGTTATTTTAGTACATCAAGATAAACAAAATGAAAATTACTTTTTTGTATTTTATTTTATTTCAATTAAAGTTTATTCTATTTTAAGTAAAAAAATTGTTTTATGGTTTTTCAGTTCAATAACAGTGTCAGTGTTGCAAAATTCATCAATTATGATGTAACAAGCTCTGTAGAAGACAATCGTGTCATTATTCAGCTCAGTTCAGTTCAATGTTGATTTAGTTCACTCACTGGATTTGCCAAAGTTTGACAGGTTATCAAATCTTCAGTATTAATATTATTTTTAATGTTAATAAAACTAAAATAGTTAATTGAATTTAAACAGTTAATTAAATAGCTAGTTATTAAATATTAATTACATATTTATTAATATTTACTTGTAATAATAATTGTGTGAATAAAATTAATTCTATTTTAGTTCTATTTTAATATTCAAAATACAAATAAAACACTAAAATTGATTTTTAATGCTACAAGTTAATGCATGTACATTTTTAAATATAATATTTTTTTTTTTTTAAATATATTTTATATTTAAACACACACACACACACACACACACACACACACACACAGGCACATATTTACATACATTTGTTTTCAATGTTGAATTTTTTTATGTTATGGTAAAACAAGCAAGTCGGTCAGACAGTCTCTTCCTGTCTTAGTAGACTGTTTTTCGCTAGAATAGGCTGCAATGAGGACCAGACCTCTTTTTAATCAGAGATTTGGCTACGCAAGACTATGCAAACCACAAACAGGGAGTCATTGGCCTTCCCAAATGCCCCCTTCCCCCAATAAAGGGTATTTATAGCACCTGCTCTGGGTAGTGAATAGGTATTATCAACAGGCACAGAATTAGATCAGATTAAATCCTAATATGATTTTACTTGAGGCGTCAGGCCCCCCGAGGCTCAGTTCTGCACTCAGTCTTTCATGTCTATTTGGAGCAGAAACATAAACATTGTGCAGCAGTATCAATGGAGGGAGAGAGTTCACTTCTCCCCCTCTCTCTTCTGGTCATCTGTGCCAGGAGCTTTGGTCTGCTGCCCTCTTTAATGATGCATGGAACATTAGCCAGCCACTATCCCAAGATAGGATAAGGCCGATGGCATTCTCTGGTCAAAGAGGCTGCATTGTTTGGGTTCAGAATAGCATGGTCTACTGAGAAAGGGGAGAACAAAGTGTGCTGTCTGTCGAGTTTGTTTTCTAAAATTGTTACCACAATCCTAATTTGTGATTGCTGCAAATGACATTTTAATGTCTTTCATATTCAAGCACATTTCTGCCATGCACGGAGCGATCGGTAGGCAGATGATGTTCGAAGTAATTTACATGCATACAGGTTTATCTAACTTATTTTGACATTTTAATTATGTTGCACTTCACTGTGAAAGATCTGATTTACTATTGTGTTCATTTAATGCAAGGGTTTTCCAGCTGGGGTCAAACTTTTTAATTGTGGACGCTTGTTAGAATTGCAAGATAAAAACTTGCAATTTTGAGAAAAAATGTCAAAATTATGAGATGTTTATAACAAACATTTCTGAAAAGAAAAGTCGGAATTGTGAGATATAAACATGCAATTACCTTTTTTATCGTTTTAGTCTGTGGCAGAAACCTAAGAAATGGAATTGTGAGATTTAAACTCAGAATTCAGAGGAAAAAAGTCAGAATTGTGAGAAAAAATAAAATAAAAAAATCAAGATTTCAGAGGTTATATCTTAGAATTGTGAGAAAAAAGTCTAAATTGTCATATATAAAATTGCAAAAATTGACTTTTTTTTTTTTGTTTTCTTTTCCTGTGGCTGAAATGGGCTTCCATGAATAGATAGATAGACAGACAGACAGACAGACAGACAGACAGATAGACAGATAGACAGATAGATAGATAGATAGATAAAAAGATCATCAGGATAAATCAGCATTAGTAATGATTATTCCATTGACAGCCCTGGTTAGAAATACACATAAAAACAACAATAATAAAACAAAATAAATACAAAATCGCCTATAGTTTTGTATAAAAAAAAAATTCCAATAATGGATTTAAAAAAAATTATATATATATATATATATATATACACAGTATATATATATAT
>NW_015551147.1:352103-366511 GCF_001515605.1 Sinocyclocheilus anshuiensis | reverse complement strand
ACACAGGCATTAATACATAATATTTACAAGCCATATACACAGTATATATATATATATATATATATATATATATGTGTCACAAAATTCCAGATAATATTTTAATAGTGTCTTTGTAATAATAAAAGAAAACAAAATATTTAATTTTGTATTTTGCAAATTAATTAAATAACAACCTGTTGTCTTTATAATATTAATGGGATCTTATACTGTACATGAAAATACATAGCTGCCTACATATTTTAGTAAAGAAATCGCTTGCAAGGAAAACATTATATTTAGAGTTCTTTGGCAAAAAACAAAAGGTTTGAAAAACCCTGGTTTAAAGAGTGAAGCTCTGACTAAACTATATAAAAAAAGATCAATAAAAACATAACAGAGAAGGAAAAAAACAAGGATATATTGTGATAGGTAAAACCTTGTTTTTAAGGAAAATGAAAGCTGCCTTCCATAACCTGCATTCTGGGGTGGAGAAACATAAAAGAAGAGGATGAGAGAGAGAAAAAAATAAAGCAAATAAGAAAGGATTCTTAGAGTTATTTGTAGCTCACGTCTGTTAATTCGCACAACGAATGCTCTATAACGAATCTCCCATCCCTCTGTTTTCAATTTGTATCTCAACTCCTTATATCGTAAGTCCCAG
Organism: Sinocyclocheilus anshuiensis; assembly: GCF_001515605.1. Taxonomy (NCBI): domain Eukaryota; kingdom Metazoa; phylum Chordata; class Actinopteri; order Cypriniformes; family Cyprinidae; genus Sinocyclocheilus; species Sinocyclocheilus anshuiensis. The sequence goes on along the minus strand of NW_015551147.1, from coordinate 365,871 downwards.
ATTTAATTAAGAATCCAGTCCAATACATCGTTTATTTATGAGATAAATTCAAGTGGCTGTTATCTGACAGTATAGAATCGGCGTGACTGCATTTTTATGCACAACTGCACTGCTGACATTTGCTACATATTATCCTTGTGAATTGTGCATTGGGATGGTAACAAAGAACAGGCTATTGATTAACTGGCAAGAGGAACTTGGATCTATTGTTGTACTGTGTGAATATCTGGGACATAAAAGGTCTAGGAAGAAGTGTCCTGACTTTCCCATCAAGCACACAATGTTGTTTCAACAGTGCATCGTCAGGAAACAGAACAGTTGAACACATGGGCAGAGAGCTGTTAATTATGTTAAAAAATGTAAAAAAAAAAAAAAAAAATTTATTTTATTATTTTTTTTAAATATATTTAATAATTATATTTAAATAAGAGTGTGAAAGATACCGTTGTAATCATCTTAATAAAGATGGCTCAATCTGTCTTTCTTCCCTTGTAACCGTGAAGTGTTTATTCACATAGGCTGCCGAATAAAGCACCTGAGGGAACTTCTCTTCTCTCATCTCTGTTGTTTAATTACACTTCTTTTCTTCTGCGCTACTGCTCTTTTCAGCGTGGATTACATAAACAGCTCTCCCCAGCCTCCTTGCTCTTGAGCTACACACGCTGCACAGCATAACACAATAAAGCCTTCCATTAACAGTCTGAAATCAACAGCAAACCACATGCCTCATGTTTCAAGAGCTGAGACACAAACATCTTCTTCAAGCTGCAAAACAAATCTGCCAAACTGAACATGAGCCTGTCATCATATATATATATATATAGATGCTGGAGTATCAGAGGGAGGAATAAAGGAGCATTGAGAAAGGCCTACTTCAGCAAGAGTTCACATAACATCACCCATAAGTGCATCTGTCTGCCAGATGGGTGCCAAATTACACAAGATGTTGCTAATAATAACTGCCGTATTATTTATGCCCTTGTATTTATCAGCTTAGGAAAACACAAGTAGCATTTTAATGAGAAACGTTCAGGCTTTACTGACCTGCTGCAATAATAAATAGCAAGTGCACAGTGTTGTAATTTAGTGTCGTGGCTTTTTAATGAATTTAGCCATTGATTTAGTAAAGTTTTGCATGCAAACTTATACAAAATAGGATATCTTGTCAGTTGTTGTGGACTTTCCTTGATTGAAGATGTAATTTGGGGTGTGTCTCCATAAAAGTGCAAGATAAAGGGGACTGTCAATGCAAATAGATTACATTGTGCCTGCAAAGTGATCTGTCAAGCCTAAAAGTAATTTCGGAAACTGAGTGTGAAAATGAATACTACTGAACGGCAGGTATTAATCTGATTTGGGTTATGCGCCTGTCTGCTGTCACTATGATAAAAGGGAGATGTTAAGAACAGAAAACACACGTTTCCATTACAGATTTGTGCAAAACTTTGGCGATTTCTTGGAGGTTATAGTACATTGAAGAATGATCATATGACTTTTTACATATGCCATGTGACCTGTAAATGCGAAAAAGCCGTTTCCATTGTAGTTTTGCGAATTATTCCTTTTTCGCATTGCCTGAAAAACCACCTCATGCGAGCGTAAAAACGTTTTTTGCGATATATGGGCGTTTTTGCGAAATTGACGCGTTTCCATTAGGCGTATTTTCAATTCGCAATTTCAATTTGCGCAATTTGAAGGGTAATGGAAACGCGCCTTATAGACGTATACTGCTTGATAGCAAAAATTATTTTCTTGTGAGATTCTGGTATGCAATTGTTTTATTAATAATTACATTCAGCACAAAAACAAGTATTGCTGAGTGGAATGCATTATATTCAGCACACTATAACTGCATGAAAAAAGATACTACAACTACAATGTATGTCCTAATTTGTCAGACTCCATATAGTACTTCCTGCTGAGCCTTGTTTAATCAAACTTGTCAGTGTTTTCTAGCTCTACAGTGATAGATGATGTGGTGGGCACAGAACCAGTTTTTGATATTAAAGGGATAGTTCACCCCGAAACAAAATACAAATTAGGATATTTTGAACAATGTTTCAACTTTTTTTGCCCATACAATGGCTTTCACTATATAGGCAAACAAAACATTTTTTCACAGTAGCTTATTTTGTGTTAGGTTTGGAACAACATCACTTTAGGGTACACTGTCTCTGTCATTAGGGGTGAATTTAATTTATATATATTTGTCTATTTTACTATTCAGGGAGAGACTTTTTCATATGCCGTGACGAGGAAATGAGAGCGTCTGAGGTTTTTCACAGAGTGACTGTATTAATTGAACTGTCACTCTCAAGGCTTTTTCTGGGTTGTGTTTGTCAGATGTCAAATCACATCCTTGTACCCAAAGCCTTCAATCATAATGTCTTTTGATACTTACTAAGTATTTGTTTTCTTTTTCCATTTCATTTGAAGGACATTTAATCAGCACAGTCAGGAAACAAGAAAACAGAAAAACATCATGCATTAATATCGAAGATATGCAACATATGGTACATGTCCCAGACTTTCAGTTATTATTTACACTGAAAAAAATGTTTTCATTCATCCAATTAAAAAAATGTAGGGTAAAGATTCACATCTATATTTTTTTTAATTGGATGAATGAAACATTTTTTTGAGTGTAGAAGTATTTGCTATTCTCTAAAATTATGAATAATTAATTTTGAACCATTAATGCTAGATAATATAGTGGGGTTAAAAGAATAGTTCACCCAAAAATGAAAATAGTATAATTATTTACTCATCATTTACTCATGTTTTTCCAAATTTAAATGAACTTCATTCTTTGGTTGAACACAAAAGTGGATATTTTGAAGAATGTTGGTAACCAAATAGTTGCTGGTAGCCACTGAGTTCCATAGTAATGAAGAAATACTATATACTATAGTAATGCTATAATAATAATAATGCATATTAACACATACAGCTAACTAAACCTGTTTCTCCTTTCCTAATGAGAGTTAAGGAAAAAAATTAATTAGGGAAAAGATGAAAAGGAAAATGAGTGAGAGTAAAACAGAGATGTGACACTGCCGTTTGGCACCCTGTGCTGCCATGCATTGCAACTTTTTTTTACGTGTTTTTTTTTTACAGTGAAGTGTATTTAGCACAGATTATTCAGTTTGACGTAATAAGTATATACTAATATAACTGACTGATGCCATTTCAGACTCGGCTCCACTAAGCTTCATTATTCATCTCTATTGGCCGCCGCATTCGTTAATTTCCTCTCACTTGTACTGACTGTGGAATAGATGTTATCCCTGCGTGTTTTCCCTCTATTGACACTGCACAAATGGAATGTATACTTGTTAGTGTATATGTGTGTGTGTTTGAGTTTGTGTGTATTAGAGGAGAATTTAAATTAACTCAGAAAGAGATGAGTGCAAGCATTTGGCTTTCTGTGTCTTCTTTGAGCTGGAGAGCTGGATTGTAATTTCACAAACAGACTCACCCACATATACAACCAAGAGTGCATATTTAGATAGATAGATAGATAGATTCTTTATGGCCACTGTATATGCAAAAGCATCCACAATATTAATGTGTCATATCTACTGTTACATTGCTCCTCATGATTTTCCTATGTGTATCAGTGTTTGTCTCTGTGGTACATTGTGGGCTCCAACTTGAGCTACTTTCCTTCCTAAATCCTTGGCATTCCCTTCCATCCACCCGGAACCATTCCTGCATACTCTGATCCATTGGTCATGGCACTGGCTGGCACAGAAAGAGCAGCCACTGTGCACGGAGACAGTGGTCCTGACAGCCCTGCCACCCTCTTTATATGACTCTGGAAATGGATGAGGAAGGGTGTAAAGAGAGACATATGTGAAAGATGTCCTGCAGCACTCTCATAAAGGAACATAACAGCATCCTGACATCAAACAGTCCTTCAAGTGTAGGATAGTATCTTTGCATTTTCCATCAATCAACCTTACATAGCAACAATGACTCAGTCAGAGGTTTGAGTTTGGGGGTGGGACTATTCGTTTGTCTGACCAATGGAAGATTGGGGGAGTGTTCCAGAAACCCGTTTGAAACTGTTAAAGGGTAGTTCACCCAAAAATGAAAATGCTGTCATGAATTACTAACCCTCATGTCATTCCACCCCGTAAGACCTTCATTACCCATATAGGACCATATAAGATCTACGTCAGAATTCCACATGTATGCGTTGAATAAAGTCGCTATTTTTGTTCTCTTTGCGCACAAAAAGTATTCTTGTAGCTTCATAAAATTAAGGTTGAACCACTGATGTCACATGGACTATTTTATTGATGTCCTTACTACCGTTCTGGGCCTTGAATATGTCAGTTGCATTGCTGTCTATGCAGGGTCAGAAAGCTCTCGTCCAAAATGGACATGGAGGAGACAAATTGTTAAATAAAGTTGTTATTTTTGTTTTCTTTGCACACAAAAAGTACTCTTGTAGCTTTGTAAAATTACGGTTGAACCACTGATGTCACATGGATTATTTTAACGATGCCCTTGCTACATTTCTGGACCTTGATCATGGTAGGATCCTATGGGAGGGTCAGAGAGCTCTTGGAATTCATCAAAAATATCTTAATTTGTGTTGCGAAGATGAACAAAGATCTTACAGGTTTGGAACGACATGAGGGTGAGTAACTGATGACAGAATTTTCATCTTTGGGTGAACTAACCCTTTAATATTGTAAATTAAAACTCAAAATAAAAATGAAATAAAAACATTCTTGCTAACTGAAATAAGAATAAAAACAGGACTGAAAGTATATACTCATGGCTTTAAAATGTAACTTCTAAATAACTGAATGAATGATTTTTTTTTTAATATTACAAATTAGTGGAGTAACTGACAGCCCTAAAAACAAAAATTAAAACTGAAATAAAAATTAAACTGAAACTAGAACACTATGAAAAAACAAAACAAAAATTAAACTGAAACTAGAACACTATGAAAAAAACTACAACTAAATTAAAAATAATAATTATATAGGGAAAACGAATGAAAATTGGTCAAACTGAAAAAAGGTGATAGCTCACTCAAAAAGAAAAAAAAACGAACAATTATTTACTCGCCCTCATTTCATTCCAAATCTGTCTTTTTTTATTTATTAATTTTTTTGTATGGACAAAATTGTTTATGTTCTACAATAGAAACAGTCATACAGGTTTGGAATGTCATGAATGTGAGTAAATGAGGAGTAAATTCTAAACTACAAGTCATTATTTTCAAAATCATATTTGGTGACACTAATTGCACAGAAATGACACACATTGATTAGTGTGTAAATGATGACAAAACTTTTATTTTATTCAAACTATCCCTTTAAACTGTAAGGAGCTTGTGTCAGCTTTGCATTAACAACATCAGAAGCATCAATAGGCATGTATATTGTAGAGCTCCTCACTTGCGGTTTTGATTGACATATATAATGATGGAGCTCTTCAGTAATGAATCATTGAGCTGTGGACTGCTGTGGCATTCCCGCAGTGCGGGCTCATTTCAACACTAACGCATCCTCTCGCTGTCCCGGACTCCTCTACTTCAGTCAGATCTGGAATGAAAACATGCTCACAGATGCCTCACCTCCCCACACTTAGAGCTGGGTTTGTTATTCTGAAATATATTTAAAGTGACAGCACACATCAGCCCAGCTCCGTGCTAAAGTCATCAGAAATTTAACGCTTGTGCTTAAAATAGACACCCACGCTGACAGCGATGCCATGGTTTACCTCAAACTCTTATTTTCGACAGAGATAGCGAGACCTCACTTATTGCCAATCAACGTGACTTAGATGTCACTGGAATGTCATTTGAGGTCATCGTACAAATACAAACACTCCCAGAGTCTATTTTCCATAGCAACACGGATCAATGACACCTGCCTTCATCTCCATGGGAACGCACATGTCCTTCTTTGACTACCTTCCCTCTCATTCTTTCATTAATCTCTCCCTATTTCTCTGTCTCTCACTCTCTCTCTCTCTGAGCGTTATACAAACCATTTATTTCCCTGCACAAATAGGAAATTATCTATAATTTATGAGCCCCACATCTATTTATTAGTTCAGCATGGATTACTGTGATCTGTGTGGGCTTCCGGAGAGTCACATTTCTGTTAATGATCTCCCCAAGGTAAATTTAACCACAATTAGGCGGTAAATAACAGCCCTGAACTGTCTGATGAATTGATGAAGGCAAACCCTCCACCAGAGGATCTTGGTACAGGTCCTTTCATTTGCCCAAATAAAAGGAAGAAAGCAAAACAAGACAAACAAACTGATTTTTTAGGTTTTCAAAAGCCCTGCTCTAGAATTTCCAACCCTGCACATTCAGCAATAACAAGTCGTTAGGTCTACATTGAGGAGAAATGCTTTGTTGTTAATTTTTGTCTTTTGTTTCCCAGCCTGACTCATGATATTCGTAGGAAAAGATGGGTAGGAAGTGTCCTTGAGTTTAATATAAACACGTAATTAAAAGGATGATAAATAATTAGAACTTGCTGGCCCTAAACATTCACTTTCAGATATTTATCAAGAATAAAGCCATTAGTTTTACCAAACACAGAATACAGAAAACTATTTTAATAATAATAATAATAATATGAATTAACATTATTATGGCATGATTTAGATTTTTTACTTGTATCATAATTATTTTTAGACCAATTAATGTGATACACATGTAAGCCTATAATGAAGTGATAAATATGACTATATATAATGCAATTATTTCCAATAATTAGAGTAAGGTCTTAATCGCAGTAAGATGTTTACATTACAAAAGAAAACCTACTTACTCCAATTTACATGCAATTTTCATTATTCTGATTATTTACACAAATATTTTTTGTATTTTGTCAGTATTGCATCCAACAATTAAGTAGCTTGCTGTAGCTTGCTTCCTCGGGTGAATGCAATTTCTGTCTACCATAACTTTTAAAACACTTTTGTGGATACTGAAATGTTTCATCAACCCTAGACACACTACCGTTTGGAGTCAGAAACCCAGTTTGGGGTCAGAAAGATTTTTTTTTTTTAAAGAATGAAATTAGTACTTTATTCAGCAAGGTTGCATTAAATTGACCAAAAACAAATTATTTTCAAATAAATCCTGTTCTTTTGAAATGCATCACTGTTTCCACAAAAAAAAAAGTTTTTTTTTTTAACATAAAACATTTTAAAATAAATGTCCCTTGAGCATTATTGCTTCGCCATCACAGGAATAAACTGCATTTTAAAATATACTAAAATAGAAAATTTTAGTAAGATTTTGCAGTATTACAGTTTTTACTGTATTTTTGATCAAATAAATGCAGCTCTAGTCAGCATAAGAGACTTCTTTCAAAAACATGACAAGGAAAGATTAGGACAGAGAGAGAGAAAGAAGGAGTGGAGGCTGTCAAATAAAATATGTATCTATTAGCTTGCAGCTGGTCTACTGTGTTCTTAATTAGGCATGTCCTGAGGCTATCATGTCTGAATGGATTACGCCCTACATTCTCCAAAACACACACAACACACAAACACATACATATCCACACACACCATATGCCACACAGTCTGTGGCCTGTGTGATCTTCCTGCCATCCTTTCTCTGATGCTTATCCAAACCCCATCACAGAGTTATTGGCATGTGTGAGAGACAGAAACAGAGTACTACCATCCACTGCCTCCTGGACTCAAATCAATAAACCGTCTTTGCGTATTTATGGTTTATTGCTTTTTTTTGTCTTGCAGGAACAGACCTTTCTGTTATCTGAGCTGCTGTTGGGGCACTTGTGACCTTGACAACCAAATCTGCACTGTGTTTGTGCTGGTGCGCTGTCAAGCCCGCTGCCACTGTGTCATTTGTGGCAGCTAAATTGAAGGAGTGCTCTAATCATCTCCCACACGTCTTGCCCCTCGCCACGCGTGCGGGAAGCCCCGGGCGGCCAGCCCGCTCATTCCGCTGTCTGTCTTCCTGCCCACAAACATCCCATCATCAACAATGACCTGAAGCCACACGGCATCTGCTGTATGAAAGATGTTGATTTTATTGGCAAAACACGGCTCCTTTGGGTTATGGTCCACTTCGTGTGAGCAGTATGATGAAGACCACAAACTATAACTCACATCGATGGGATTCTCTTCATATGTGAAGAAAACACAGCTAACATAACACACAAAAATGGACCACAGGCATGGGTTTCTCAATGGCCTGGATGAAAAAAAGCCTGCGTTTTTGCACCCCAGCAACAGGTGGACGGGTGTATTGACTGTCATAGAGAACAACAGAGCACAACATCAAACATGGGGCCTGTGGACACTCGGGTCTGTACGGAAAATCAAAATCTTAAGCTTCCTTTTCGGACTTATGGTCACCGTTCTCATCATGGCATCCTACATCTTGACGAGGGACCAGAAAGGGCTCTTTTTAACGCCATCACCATATCACCTTACTGTGGAGTCTCATCCGGCTCAGCTGCCCCTTAATCTGTCCTTCGCTACAGACTACACAGTTGTGAGAGAGGTGGTGAGGAGCATTGTGGCCAGAGTGGATTTCAGTCAGAGAAGAGTGCCTGACCTGAGAGAAGTGAGAGAGAAAGAGCCAAACGTATGTGCATTTGAATTAAATTGATAAACATGCAAAATATCTTGATTTTCTTTAAAATTCAAAAATCATGTAAATAAAAAATGGCATATTTGATTGTTTCTGTGAATTTTAAGATTAATATCATTATCTAGAAATCTTATTTTAGATAACTGTTTTCTATTTTAATACATTTTAAAATATATTTTATTCCTGCAATGGCAAAGCTGTTCAGTCTTCAGTGTCAAATGATCCTTCAGAAATCATTCTAATATGCTATGTATTATTATCAATATTGAAAACAATTGTGCTGCTTAATATTTTTGTGGAAACCAGGATACATTTTTTTCAGGATTCTTTAATGAATAGAAAGTTCAGCATTTCTTTAAAATGTATATATTTTGTAATATTAGACACTTTTTTTTAAATCAGTTGTATGCAACCTTGCTAAAAAACATGAATTTCTAATAAATAAATAAATAATAAGCCTTACTGGCCCCAAACTTTGTACATAAATTAAGTAAATACTACAAGCTACGCTCTGTCAAGTCTTAGTTTGCTAGTATAAGCCTTCTGGTCTTTCTCGTCCACAGATATTCTCTGCAATTCCTCTCAAATTCCTTCCCCATCTCAAGAACCCCTGTTGGTATGAAGAATTCTTTGGGAATGTCACAGCTGATCCGTATGGGAAAAACCTGTATGCTCTTTATTCAAAGCGCTTCCAAGCAGTATATGACCACCTGCGCAGAGCGTTTCCGGCTCACCTGCATCAGCACACAGGTAGACAGTATCGCCTGCGCTGCCTGCCCTTCTTTTACATCATCGGCCAGCCCAAGTGTGGCACCACGGATCTCTACGACCGGTTACAGCTACATCCAGAGGTCCATTTCACCACTATGAAGGAGCCACACTGGTGGACACGAAAGAGATTTGGTGAGTTTCATGTAAGAGATAAATGACAGGGTTTAAAATGTGAATTCATGATGCTAGATGGTCTTCTTTTAAAAGTCCGCAAAATGTTCACCACTTCAATTTTCTTGCAATGCAGAGCATCTGCTTAATGTTTATCACATTCAGTTTATTACACAAACTTTACAGCTAAAGAACAGCTGCCATGCAATTCTGGTTGCATGTTAATAATAAATAATAAATAGAAATAATTGTATAAATAAAAATAGTAAAAATAAATAATTGTACTTTGTATTCCCCTGGTTTAAGGTATCATCAGGTTGAGTAATGGTTTTCATAACCCCTATCCACTGAATGACTACCTGGACCTTTTTGACCAAGCAGCCAATCAGATTCAAGATCACTTGACAAGCAACTCCTCCAAAACCCACAAAAAAGTGGACATCATAATTGGTAATTTTTTTTTCAATTATGTTTTAGATTTAGTAACTAAATTGTTGTGTAGACCTTTTGTTTTGTTAGCCACACCTCTTTTACCTAAAATATTTATTTGAAGTACCCTGTGAAGTTGTTATTTTATATATTTATGTTAAGTTAATATTTCAATAATTTTCTCATGTTCACGGTTCTCCGACATCAGTTAACAGTCAGGTAAACAAAACTAAACTAAAAACAACCAAAAATAATGTTGTATTTTGATTTGTTTATATTTTTTAAATTATTTTACATTTATTTTATTTTTAAATTTGTACTATATAATTAATTATCAAGCATAGCGTTAGTTCTGGCAGGTCACGTTAGTCAAGCTCGCATCAGCTGACCTTCAGCTGATCCCCATCTACCTATGGGAATGTGACACCTATCTAAGCATTCATATATAAGGTCCCTCAGTATTATCAGCAGTTTTCGCATTGCTCAATAGCTAATTACCCTCCTCCATCCCCAACTCCTCCTCTGTCAGTCGGGATTCAGCCTTCTGATTCTCCTTGAATCAGACTAATTCTAAAATGTATACATAAAATGATTGAACTTTAACAATATCTGCAATACATTTATGTTAGTTCTGTTCTGTTTACCCTGGGGGGTTATCGCTGCTCTCCCTGCGCAGGGAGTTCTTGCCTAGAACAGAACCATACCGCCAATCCAAACTGTATGCTAATTGTCAATCATCTTTGACGATAGTGGTCCTGACAGAAGTTAGCTTTTCATAAACTCAAAACCCCCCTGCAGTTCCCTCTCGAACCCCAGTTTGGGAAGGTATTGTGTTTTTTTCTATAATGATGATGATGAAGAAAGTGCTCAAATTAAATACACATCATCTAGACTTTTTAATTAGAGATGCCAGATGCTATGGTCAAGGTCTATCCTCTTGTTATGACTCATAACAATAAATAATTTAGAAATTTCAGTCTTTGTCTACTGAGGCCTGAGAAATTGTCAACTAAATCAAAAACAAAACAACCCAGTCATAAATAATCACTAATAACATTAATCAGATTAAGCCTTCAAATCTAAGTCTTGAAATGAAATATCAAGTTGGTAAGGATCAAGCAATTAACACATTTTATGATTGACAGGTGAGGCGAGTGCATCCACAATGTGGGACAATAATGCTTGGGTTTATTTCTACGACAACGGAACGAAAGTGGAGCCACCTTTTCTGGTGCAAGACTTCATTCATGCTGTCCAACCAGATGCCAGATTCATTGTGATGCTCAGAGACCCAGTAGAAAGGTACTACTCCACTGTTTAAATAAGATATAATAATGATTTATGGTTTGGATATCATAACCAGTATAATATTACTATGTGAGAGATGCTTTTTAGATTGTCCTCTTAACCTCTTATTGTGTTTGTGCACTGTGTGTGTGTGTGTGTGTATTTGCGTGTGAGAGAGCAGGCTTTACTCAGACTATCTGTACTTTGGCATGGCTAATAAATCTGTGGAGGATTTTCATGAACGAGTATCAGAGTCGTTGCACCTGTTTGAGGGCTGCTTGGCTGAGAGGTCCATCCGTTCCTGCATTTACAATACCACTCTCAACAACCTGATGCCTGTGAGTGCAGTATGAATCATGATCATATTAAATGTGAATATTTAATTTGCTGTTCCTCTCTTAAAGGGAAAGTACACCCCAAAAAAGAAAATTCTGTTTACTCAACCTCATGTTCTGAACCTGTGTGATCTAAAAAAGATGTTATGTGTAATGATGCATAGAAAGTGAATGGGGACCAAGGGTTGTCAAGTTGCAAAAAACGATTCCTTCAATTCATTAAAATGTTATCAGATCTTCTGAACGATAGATAGATATGTCTCACCAAAGCATTTCAGTTGGTAATTCTCATTAGGGACGGGCACCAAAGGCAGCTGGTATGAGTCAGAGTCAGATTTTGTTCAGTCTGATATGATGTAATTGGTTCAGCCACCAGGTGCAGCCGCATAGATAAGATATACCCACCAGGGTATGAGCTGTTCTGGCTGTTCCCCAAAGCTGTGCAGCCAGTAGATGATCTTCACCTCTGGAGAAAGCTGTTGGAAGCTGAAATGAAAGCACTTTTAGAGAAATCTAAACGTGTTATGAAGTACACATTGTTTTGCTGCACTGATCTGGGGATTAAAGTCATGAATGTTTGATTTATGGCTTTGAAGCTGTTGAAGCTGGTTGATGAACCAGCAAAAGTCTGGATTGCTGAATCATTGCTGCTTAGTCTGGTAAATTGGATGTAATATAATACAAATAGAAGCTTGTGCACCATCCAGAATTGAACTGAGGATGTCTATTATATTTTGATTTAATGAACTGAAATTGAACTGAGGTAAAAAACAGAATGCAGAATTGTTATTTTAATATAATAAATCAAATGTCAGTTTGTGAACACTAGTAAGCCATTTAACATACTGTAATTCTCAGATTTGATCTATACTCTTTAAAATGGAGCCAACCATCAATACATGGATGTAATATAATACAAATAGAAGCTTGTGCACCATCCAGAATTGAACTGAGGATGTCTATTATATTTTGATTTAATGAACTGAAATTGAACTGAGGTAAAAAACAGAATGCAGAATTGTTATTTTAATATAAATAAATCAAATGTCAGTTTGTGAACACTAGTAAGCCATTTAACATACTGTAATTCTCAGATTTTATCTATACTCTTTAAAATGGAGCCAAACATCAATACACATAATAAATGTAAATATTTATTGGCATAAAGTTATCTGAGAACAATGTGGTGGACATTTTAACATTTTTGATGGTTGTAAAAATGTTATCTACATATCAAGAAATAAATAATAAAATTAGTCAAAATTAATTACGTTATTATTTATAATTTGTACTAAACTTCTGCTCATCAGTTGGAGATGAATTTTTTATTGGTATTATAATACAGCACGTTAAATACATACTACACAAGATGTTTACATCAGAAGCTACTTACTGTAAAAGATATAGTAAGAATAATCACCATATAATACAGCAGTGCATAAAATACTGTTATAAAACTGAAAAAAATCAGGGATTGTTACACTGCTACATGTTATACTGAGCCTTTGGGTCCCTCTGTTGGTGAACACATGAAAGTAATGCAATCACTTTAATGATATAGAGTGGGGGAACTATGACGTCACTTTGTACTGGTATGCGGATGGGCTGTTAGCATCGCACTGGTTCCCTCCACAAAAAGCCAATAGGAGTTTTCCATAGGCTTTTAGATTATCGCAAAAAATAAGCTCTGTGTTCAATCATAGTTCATCGTAAACATTTAATTTTAACATGGCTTTAAGCACTATGCATCGTTAAAGTTTCACTTTCACAGTGACTAAGCAGGTAAATGTGGTGTTTACATGGAATAATCATATGAGTTTACCTTATGGTACGAACCCAGATCAGTATCAGTAGGAAAGCCATAAAACGAGCATCTTCCATCCGAAGACTTGAGTTGCATTTCGGAGCAAAAAAAAACAAACATTGTCGAACAACAATATAAAATGCGGTAAACTATGAATTGGTTAGTCTACAATTAATTGTACTATAAATTATACTACAATTGGAAGATACTGTAAATTGATAAACTGTTCGGCGTGATGATGTTTAATGTCTCCGACAGCATCTGTAGTTCCATTTAGCAACTTGTTAGAAACGTAACAGTTTTAAAAATATCACGGGTGGGCTGTAACTGGTGTGTTTTATGTCGTAGAATAAAACGTGAAAGTATCTTGAGCCTGTGTGAACCACGGACCTTATTTTAGGGATTTAACCAAAATCC
>NW_015551147.1:347571-352043 GCF_001515605.1 Sinocyclocheilus anshuiensis | reverse complement strand
ATTCAAAAAACCCATTGACTCTGGGACGATGGAACCGGAAGTGCTAAAATGCTAACTCGCTTCCGGGTTTTTGCATACAAAATGACATCATAGTTCCACCACTCTATTCTAAATGCAGACTTCTTAACCAGGGGATCGGCGAGGGCCACTGGGGCTTCCAGAGGGGCAAAAAGATGATTTTTAAATAATTTATTTCTATAAAATACAACTTAAAATGATCAAATCACAAAAAGTGTAAAATAAAGATGAAGATATAGAATCATGTTTCTTTTTTTCCTTTAATAACTATTGTTTTTATTGTAGGTGAGGCTTCAGGTGGGACTATATGTCATATACCTGCTTGACTGGCTGAGTGTTTACAGTAGAGAGCAGATACTCATCCTACGACTTGAGGATCATGCTGCCAACCGAAAAATCACTATGCGGAGAGTCTTTGAATTTCTAAAGTTGGGTGAGTTAGTTTTCATCCTTCCACATACTTGTTACAGTAATGTGTGTCTGTTTGTTTAACCTCTGAAGTCTTCAGACATGTGTCATTATGTGCAAATATGTATCTGTTATATTACTGACCGGGTTTCATCGACTCTACAGGACCTCTTACTCTGCAGAAGGAAGCAGACATCACAAAGAGCCCCGCCTCCAACACCAGACGACCAGCCAATCGAAATCTTGGCCCAATGCTGCCGATAACCAAGGAGATCCTGCAGAGCTTCTACGAGCCTTTTAACCAGCGCCTGGCTCGAGTGTTAAGGGACCCTGCCTTCTTGTGGATGTAGCACTGAGGGAGAGGGAATGAACAGACATGTATTATTGCAATAGAAAAAAGTGACACAGATTAAACTCAAATTTAAAACTAAATTAGATTTGTTAGGCCAATGCTGGGTGGCTGGTATCACCTTTGGCCAGAATTCAAATAAAAAAAAATATTTTAAATTCTAGTCAATTATATAGTGTTACCACTGACTTTATTTTTATTATTTTATTTTCCTTGGTTATTTGGTGCAGGACACGTTCATTATTGCACTTTGATACTGTGAGAGTATTTGGTCAGGATTACCGCTGAGAAATTAACAGACAATTTATTTAATGTATTTGTTATAAGGCCTTGGAAGCCACAGTGTTTCTACAGAATGAAAGGATACAGAAAAGGTAGTGATCAAAAATTAATATACACTCAACAAATGACGACAATTAATAAAAAAGTGTCAGTGTTTTGGAGTTTAGCTCTGAGGTGAATGTGAGAGGGCCTAGTGTTGCTGGAAGATATGGACCTGTAATATAAAGGACAATATAAGGGTTGTGGAAACTGAGCACAAAAGCCATCCTGGACATTGAACTGGGTGAATGAAACCTGATGTCACTGTAATGTAATTTTAATGTTTTAATCTGTTATTGTGACTGTACAGAGATAAGGGCAAGAATAGATTCATTCCAACTTAATTCAACTTTGATATCTTCTGACTGAATTGCAATAAATATTGCTTTTTTATATTTGCTTCTCTAAAACCCAATAATTTGTCTGGAGAACTGGTGATGGTAAATAAATAAAGTTAGATAAAAATAGATTAAAAATATTTTTTACGTAACAAGCTAAGTCAATGATAATATATGTGGATACTAATATTAATAAAATATTGTTTTCTGTCAAGACTGTCAAGTCAATAGCTTACCATATTTTATCACTCATATGTTACATTTTAGAAATGTTCATGTAAAAATATTTAATTACCCTATCAAAGACTGTGAATGTTCAGAGTTTTTAAAATGATGAAAGTCTACTACAGTATAATGAAATATTGGTAATTTAGGCTATCCACCGTTTTGTTCAATGCGGAAGTATATGGGCGAGACTTCCGGTTCATTAGCCGCTATAGGTAAATAACAAGAAGAATAACAACGTGCAGTAAACAGTAAAACTGTTTGCACTACAAACCAGTGTGTTCATAATTAAGATAATACATTAAAATAATATGGTAAGACACGCCCATTTTCAATATCAAGCAGCAAAACGAACGGTTTTGTACAGCTAATAATAGCTGGACTCGGATGAGACCGGAAGCTAGACCCACAGAATTTACAAATGGCCGCGCTCATTTTTACGGCAAGAAAAAGGTGGATATGCTGCTCGAATGCCAACCAATAATTTCTCACCTCCTCACACTGCATTTAAAGAACTTGGCTATATCCTTCATGACGTCGGAACGAGGGAATATTGAAACATCAGTTAGGCCATGTCCCAAATGGCCAACTTTGTCCTTCTCTAATACACTATGGTGACGTAATGCCGCATAGACAATCGGGTTTCACTGCGCTAACGGTAAAAATTACGTCGTGGCCGCATGAGGGGCGCTCGTGAAATACTCTACGGCCTATGGATTTAAGGGCATTAGGCGGCCATACAGTATTGTCTTCTCAAGTACCGTGTACTCGGACTTTCTACTCATTTGACGCATTGCTTTTAGCATACGTTACAGTAAGTTAGGCCTAGTAAACATACTCTGATGCAGAGTCCGTTGTCACGCGCCACATTTAAATATGCGACGGCATGAGTAAGATTAAAGGGCAGCGTCAGATTTCTGAAGATTTTAAGTTAACCACAACCTAAATTTCAGTCAGTTCGTCACACATATGGCTTTAGAAGTTTTGGAATAGTTATAGTTCATAAATCACATGGATTTCTCCTAAGGACGACCGTGAACTTTTTCGCCTTCCCAAGAAAACGAACTGGACTGACAGGTGAGTAAATGATGGCAGATTTTACGATTTAAAACGTAGTTGTGCAATATCCTCACTAGAGGGCAGAAAAGGCTGATTTAAAATTGTGGAGTCTTAACAGCAGAACCTGAAAACAAACCAGTTAATAACTCCGAGAAACATATGGAAGATATTCACTATCAAACAGGCACAGATAAGACGTGTATGTGTCAGGGTTTGTCTTTGCTGGAGGGACCAAGGGTCGTCACAAGGGTCGTCACAAGGGTCGTCAAACCAGAGTAAATCCCGTAGTTTCTGCACAAGAACACCGGAAGGATTAATAATTAATTGAAAATGTAAAATTTAAGAAAGACTAATGTGAGTGTTAGGTTTAGTGTGAAGGGACGAAAATATCATATAAAAACAGTATAAAAATAATAGAAGTCACTGGAAAGTCCCACATAACAGAAATTCACCTGTGAACAACAGATTATCATAAGTTCATTAATCAAGGAGCTAACATGACAAACTGTGATAAATCCACCTTTTATGTTATAAATTAATATATTTGACAGTAATTATAAGAAGGCTGAATTGTTTGTGGAAATAAGGATTTTCTTTTTACTGCGTAGGCTGAAGTTTATTCGTATGTTTGTGTGTGTGCCAAAAAGCTGAAAAACGAACCAGTCTTTGATCACTGTAATAAGTTTAAATAAGCGTTCACTGTATCATTGTGAGTGTCTGTATCAAGAAGAGATGTGGAGGAAGTCAATCTCAGGATCATGCTTTAAAGGATCTGTGTCCTTTTGTCCGTCTTCTTTTTTTGCTCTTTTATGACCCTTGCACCAGGTCAGATTGTCCACTTCAATTGGTGATATTTTTAGCAGCAGTTTTCTCTGCAGTCTGACCATTATAACATTCACGGTAACCAACAAATTTGCACGAAACTGGCTTAATTTTAATTTATTTTCGACAAAACTAAATATTGACTGTTTTGAAATTACATTTTTTTGTGACAAGCAACTTTAATCAGCTATTGCAATGTATTTTTAATATCTGTAAAAGGTTGAGATATGTAAATCTGGAAAGCTTTACAAAACAGTTCCTTGTGTTAGCCTCCAAATAGAGATATATCATAGGGAGCAAATACTTTTTCACAGATCTGTAGACGTGTGAACAAGCAAAAAAGAAAATGTACTCTGAAATGTCACTGTGACAGTCAGGAACTGCTTTACAAATGTAATAGATGGAATTACTGAGATGGAGAAGCAAATGTCAATTTTAATATTTGAGGGCATTAAAGGGATAGTTCATCCAAAAATGAAAATTTGATGTTTATCTGCTTTGTTTCTTCAGTAGAACACAAATTATGATTTTTAAGTCCAACTGTTGCAGTCTATCAGTCGTATAATGCATGGCAATGGTAACAAAATCTGTGAGAGTAAAAAAAACATGCACAGACAAATGTCAGATCAGCAGTCTTCCCCATGATTGTGTAGCCTAGTGAACCAAACTGAGAGACCATTTTGAAGGCTCAGGAACAGTGTTGCCAACTGCTTTCAATTGAAAGTAACTAAAACTGGTAGCTAAATGTCACTACATGACATCACAATGGCAAATTCACTGATCTATATAAAGATGAACGTAGATCAGTGGGCAAGATGAGAACTTAGATAAGATTTGTTCAAGAAGTTGCTATATTTGTCCCTAAACTTTTGAAAAAAGTCTCAAAAGGGGCGGGGAAGTCGCTAAATCTAGCTACAAAGTAGCTAAATTGG
>NW_015551147.1:342459-347315 GCF_001515605.1 Sinocyclocheilus anshuiensis | reverse complement strand
AACGATGTATGTTAAAAGCACACGTCCAGTTTTGTGTGAGTGAAGGAAATCCGCTTGGGAGTGGAGAGATTCGTCCACGCGCACATGAATCACGTAACATTATGCGCTCTCGACATTGTCATTAAGATCACACTATAGAAACCGCCTAAAATTAGAAATTTACTAAAAACAAGCCTATGGCAAGACATCTGGTAGGGGAGGAACCTGGGGTGGCCAGCCAAATTTCAGGGGGGGCCGGTGCCACCCCTGGCCACCACGTAGACACGCCCCTGCCTGTAGACTGCAACGGTTGGACTTAAAAATCATCATATGTGTTCTACTGAAGAAACAAAGTCACCTACATCTTGGATGCCCTGGGGGTAGGCAGATAAACATCAAATTTTCATTTTTGGATGAACTATCCCTTTAAGGTGTTTTCTGCTGGAGTGTGCAAGCAATTTTATGTGTGCAATAAAGCAAATATTTACACATCACAGAAATATCTGAGGTTCAGATAATTATTTTGTTGAATAGTATATTAAGCAATTCAACTTACACAGATACTGTGCTTCAGTATGCTTGAATATGCCATATAGAAATAGAATAAAAGAAATCTTAACATCTTTACTGGGTCAAAAACATTGTAAGCTTATATGTTCTTCTGCAATAATGCAACCCAGTACCTTGTAAATTCACGATTGCTATGCAGAGGCTTTTAATGTTCAGTAAGTTGACCTAAAAATGTCAGGCAATTCTTACATGGAGCTCTTTCTCTTTTCGGTTTTTGTATGCCGAGGAAATTAGGACTCCTGAAGATACACATCAGCTGTGTTCACACCTCACCAAGATGTTTTTGACAGCCTATGCTATTGTAGGAGAGATTTTCTAATCAAAATATCTCAAAACCTTCTCAGTATGTTGCTGAGAGATGATCAGATCTCTAAATGCACATCTGAACAAGAACACAAAGCTGTTTTGGTGAAGCTTAGTCTTAAACCTTTTTTTATATGACATATCATCAATATACCTCACAGCCTCTACTCTGAGATTTGACTCACGATGAGCTGGCCACACTCTGATGGAGTATGACATTGCAGACACACACCCCTCCACACACATTATTCATGGCTCTCTGCTCCATTTCCTCAAACACATTTCTCACTGTGTCTGCCTCCTTTTCACCTGCTCTTCGTAGAATCCTCTGAGAAATACAGGGGTGCCGTATTTCTGTGGGTGGATGGAGAGACAAGCGTGCGCATGACTCATCTGTTGTTTGTCTTTAGCTGGAATCTCTCTGAGGGAAAAACATATTGTTTCAGGGAGATGGATTTCAGGTCTGGGCTTATATCTGGTTGACCAAAGGAATGTAGATAAAAGTGATGTTTTGATTGACTGCCTGGTGCTGTTATGGGGTAGATAAGAACATATTCTCCCTGTATTCTGTTTTTGGTGGTAAAAGAATCTCAAATGAGGCATTTTGGGGATTTTGACATCTTTCGGTGCCTGTTTGTGGCATTCAGCTTTCGAGCATAATGTGGAAATTCATTCTCATAGAAAAAAGCTACAAAACTGTCACTGGGGTGGTACACTTTCAAAAACTACTACTCTTAGGTACTAATATATACCGTTTAGGGGTAAATAAAGTATAAAGATGTACCTGCCCCCAGTGACAGCTTTGTACCTTGTTTCTGAGCACGTGGGTAAGGGAAGTACAATTTTAAATTAATAATTTAGCTGTATTGCTTGATATTGTGTGTGTGTGTGTGTGTGTTGTGGCTTTCTTAATCAAGTCCAATCAGTATAATCAAACACAGCTGGACTCAAATGAAGGTGTAGAACCATCTCAAGGATGATCAGAAGAAATGGACAGCACCTGAGTTAAATATATGAGTGTCACAGCAAAGGGTCTGAATACTTAGGACCATGTGATATTTCAGTTTTTCTTTTTTAATAAATCTGCAAAAATGTCAACAATTCTGTGTTTTTCTGTCAATATGGGGTGCTGTGTGTACATTAATGAGGAATAAAAAATAACTTAAATGATTTTAGCAAATGGCTGCAATATAACAAAGAGTGAAAAATTGAAGGGGGTCTGAATATATATATATTATTTAATTGTGCATGCTCATTTCCCATGTTTTTACATTTAGATTACCTTTGCTGTCATCTAACACTCACTTAATCTTAACAGTAATAATTTAATAACGCTGTTTAATTTTTCATTTCTAAATGCAAATCTCAAAATGATTACCTATTTTTCAGTATAATGTTGTGATGCTTACATTTATTTGTAGAATTAAAAGTTGTTTTTAGTGTTTATTTTGACAAAATAGTATAGATTTTAATATTCAAATTTTAGAATGTTAATAAATGGTTTGCATGTTTATACTAGTAATATGTGTTTTCAAAGTTCTAACATGTGCATTTAAGTTACTAATGTGTGCCATTTTGGGGGTTAATAAAGTGCAAATATGTACCATTTAGACAGCTTTGTACCTTTTTTTAAGAGTGAACTCCCTTTTATATATCCTAAAATATAATTTTCTCTTTAATATAAATTTATAATTTTATCTCTGCATATTCCTAAATTCAGAGTTAAAAAGGACCGAAAAGGCTTGTGAAGTTTTCAGCACCTCTTACCTGATTTCCATGTGCTAGCATGCAGTGAAAGCACACAAGACACTCACACATCGACACACATAAATAACACTTTCACCCTGCCCACAGTGGTAATTTAGGCTTGATAGAGAGGGCTTCGGGCTGCAGGGCATCCTCAGATGGATGATTGTGTGATCCATTCAGACAATAATGAGTATGAATTTGCTGCTTTGGCCACTGTGGGGGAGAGAAGACAGCCATAGATGAGTTTGATTGGTTCAAAAGCACTCTTTGACTTCATGAGACTTCTTGATGTTCTTCAATCCTGTTCAGTTTACTAAATGGCACCTATTCACATGCTGTTGACTTAAAGGCTTTCTATACTTAAATATTGATTAATATAAAAAGATATGAAAATGTAGATGTGAGAAGCTTGCAAACAAATGAATAGATAAAATGCTGTACCTGTTATCTTGTGGTGCTGGAAATGCTTCTTTATCATTGGTTATCATGCTTTGCCGACAGGTGCATTCCCTGTGTTCACTGGCCAAGATGTATTAAGCTCTCTAAATTTAAGCTCTGATACCACACAGATATATCTCTGACGGCATGTCTGCTTGAATACCCTTATTTGATCACCCGTGTTGACTGTTTCATAAAGCTGAAACTCTGCCAGTGTAGATTAGCATTTGTTTCTTTAAAGGCCAGCCCTGGTGATGTCATGACAATTTAATCAAAACTTTTATTTTCATATGAATCTCTTTGCAGAGATGAATATTCTTATAATGAATTATTCAAATGTGCTCCAAGAAAGTGGAGAAGTTAAAGTTGATGATTGAAATCTCTCTGCATAAATTGTGAAAAATTCTGTTTAGAAATCGCACAGGCATATCATTCATTATTCATTTCATTCATATTCCGTTGTGCAGCCTAAGAGGAGAAAAAAACAGTGGACAATGAGTTTGTAGCTCACATGAAAGATATCTGAAGGCTTGCCATTTACTTTAGTACACTAGGAGATAAGGAAAAAGATTAAAGTAAAACAGAGTAGTTTATTGTTCCGGGGGTATACAGAAACATCCTAACTCAGAATGTTATGTGTTATAACCATGGTAATTTCACTTAGGAAATATAACTTTTTTCATTCTTGATATATGTTAAGGATGTTTACACTTGCAGTACGGTTCTCTTGGCTCTTTTGGTCCGGACCAAAAAGTAAATGATACATTTAGTCTTAATTCGCTTAGAATTCACATTGACCATGTTCACATGCAACCAAATAATCCGTTAGTAATTGGATTGATTGCTCCATCGGACTGAATGGGTGGTGTAGACCTTTTCTAATCCAGTCGAGAGGATGATGTAAACACTTGATTGGATTGAAAACCAAGACTGGAAAGTACTGCGCATGTGCACTGACACAGAAATGGCGTAATGATAGGGCTGCACGATTAATCGAATGCGATTGCCATGCGCATCTTGTCAGTAAAGCCGGTTCTGTAATCAGTAGTAAATCTCCATCACCTGCTTTCAGATGGAGCAGCATTTACTACACAGAGCTGTAGTTCACTGACAAGCTACGCAAAAAAATCGCGGACGATATAATCACTAGGGCTGGGTAAAAAATATCGATATCTCGATATTAATCGATTCTCATTTTTACGGAACAATATTGATTCTTAAATCCCAAGAATCGATTAGTCTAGCCTGTTTTCAGTTAATGGATGGAACATTGAAGGGTACTTCCCATCCAATAAATCACAATAAGCATTGTGCTTTGGTACTTTTCATGTGAAACAAAGTCTCAGATTTCTGTCCGTTGTATTGCAGTATTTAAACAATAAATGCCGTTTTGGCGCTGTTTAATGTGGAGTGACAGATCACTGTAGCGCGGCGTGCCTCAGTTCAATAAAAACGGCAGCGCGAGGCGCACGTGAACTGATCATCTCCTCCACATTAATACCAGTTTTAGCACAAAATAATCATGACTAAACATCCAAAGGTAAGTAAAAGAAAGAGTACAACTTTACAATCCGTATCCTGTGTCATGTAATCGCTCAATCTGTGTTTCAGCCGCACAAAGATGCCAATATAACGGCTTGTAAACAATGTCATGTAACATCACATTTACCCCAGAAAAAAAACATATTCGGTGACCATGAACTCATTAGTCAGTAGGGCTGTCAAAAAAAATTAGAATTTTGAATATTCGACGAATTTAAAATAAAAATCCACATTCGGTGTGCGTTTTAGGTGTGCGTCAAGGCAGCTTTATAAGT
>NW_015551147.1:342230-342423 GCF_001515605.1 Sinocyclocheilus anshuiensis | reverse complement strand
GACCGTTTCGTGAACCTAGGAGAGGAGGTAATTCTGACTTTGCTATGACAATCTGGCGCTTCTGAATCAGCTACTGTTTTGTTATTAGTTTAAGTATTATGCTATTCACTGTTCAAATGCGGAGTTTTGCGCATGGTGTGAACGAGAGAGCGCACGAGAGAGCGCGAGAGAGAGCGCGAGAGAGAGCGAGAGA
>NW_015551147.1:328253-341950 GCF_001515605.1 Sinocyclocheilus anshuiensis | reverse complement strand
CATAGAGGACCTACAATAATGTACAGTATTTGAAAAATAATGTGTTTTTTGAACATTAAAGCATGTCAACATATTCTGTTACACCAAATACACAAAATAATGATCTTTAAAAAAAGCATCATATGACCCCTTTAAGTGTCATTGCACTTTAATGCTTTGTTAGCCTATCCAGTTGAAGCCACTAGATGCGGCACTGCTACGTTATTCATTCAAAATATTGCGGGAAAAAATAACATCAATGCGGGGATGATGTTGTTTACGTCAA
Organism: Sinocyclocheilus anshuiensis; assembly: GCF_001515605.1. Lineage (NCBI taxonomy): Eukaryota > Metazoa > Chordata > Actinopteri > Cypriniformes > Cyprinidae > Sinocyclocheilus > Sinocyclocheilus anshuiensis. The sequence continues at coordinate 341,685 of NW_015551147.1, read as the reverse complement.
AACCGAAAACAAACCGTTCACACAGAACGCATATTTATCACATTTTCTAGAGGGACGTCTATCACCGTTGCACTTGCGTCTCGCACAAGAGAGCCGCATGTTTAGAAAGCCATGTAAAATTAATGCAAGTTCAACTTTTAAAAAACGTCTATCACCGTTGCACTTGCGTCTCGCACAAGAGAGCCGCATGTTTAGAAATGTAAAATGAATGTAAGTTCAACTTTTTAAAAACATGTCTCAAGACTTTATGGCGGTTTTCCCCCATCTTACTGCATCTCAAGTTTTTAAATGAAGAAAGTACATTTAAAAGTTGAAGTTGGTTTTCGGTCCTTTGTATTAAACACGTAACGTCACATTTACCTCAGAAAAACATATTCGGTGTCCATAAACTCATTAGTTAGAAAATAAACTGTAGAGAGGGGCATTTTGTTAAATATATGCACAATATAACATATTCTTTATAAATTTTACTGTTCTTCAATGTTTAATTTATGTTTTAATAAATCCATCAAGTTTTTATGACAGCCACCATTTAAATGTTTATATTTAAAGAAAAACTAAACAATTGAAGTAGAAATATTAATATATAACTGTAACTTTATTATTGTAAAAACTTCATCAATTTTAACCTTCAATATTATAGTAATGTTGTACCAACTGACTCTCATGTATATTTTATAGCTTTAATTGAGAGATTTTTTTTCCTTGATAAAATTTGGCATGTACTGTAAAGGCTATGTCGATTAGCATTGCATTATTATATACTTTATTATAATGAAAATTATAATAAGACAAACTCAGATAAACCATATATTGTCATAGTCATGTGTTTATTAGTCACGTTGAATCAATGAAAGCAGTTTAATCTTCTGTTTATTCAGCTACTGCTATAGAGTGGTGGAACTATGATGTCACTTTGTAGGCAAAAACCCGGAAGCCAGTTAGCATTTTAGTACTTCCGGTACCATCGTCCCAGAGTCAATGGGTTTTTTGAATGGGAGTTTGATTAAATCCCCTAAAATAAGGTCCATGGTTCACACGCTCAAGCTCAAGATACTTTCACGTTTTATTCTTCGACATTAAAAACACCAGTTACACCCCACTCTTATTCACTCCATACACCATAATTGTCAAGCAAAAAAACAGGTTTTTAACATCTTTGCAAATTTATTTAAAATAAAAAACTAAAATGATTCCATTGGGACAGTGGAAATTTAGCTCAGGAGCATTCATTTTGCTGGCGGTGTGGCCAAACTCAATCCTCTCCTCAGTGTAGACACATGAAAGCACACTAGGAATTTACAAAAAAGCACCTAAAGGACCCTCAGACTATGAGAAACAAGATTCTCTGGTCTGATGAACATCAATTCTAAGCATCATGTTTGAAGGAAACCAGCTCCGCTCATCACCTGCAGAGTACCATCCCAAAAGTAAAGTGTGCTGGTAGCAGCCTCATGCTGTGGAGCTGTTTTTCAGCGGCAGGGACTGAGGGACTCGTTAGAGTAGAAGAAACGCTCAGTGCAGCAAAATATTGAGAGAGCCTTAATGAAAACCCAGTCCAGAGCTTTCAGAACCTCAGACTGGGCAGAAGGTTCACCTTCCAACAGGACAATGACCCTAAGCACACAGCAAGAGTGGCTTATAGACAACTGTGTGAATGTCCTTGAGTGGCCCAGCCACAGCCTGGGATTGAACCCAATCAAATATTTCTGGAGAAACCTGAAAGTCCAACCTGACAGCGCTTGAGAGGTGAACAGGTGAGTGTGGCAGAATGGCAGATAATTACCAAATGCTGATGAGCAAAGCTTGTCGCATCAAACAAAAAAAGACTTGAGGCTGTTAAGGTGATTCAGCTAAATATTTAGTTAAGGGTATGAATACTTATTTCAGTGTTTTTATTTTTAATAAATTTACGAAGTTGTGACAACTCTGTTTTTGCTTTGTCAGTATGGTGTATGGAGTGTAGACTGATGTGGAAAGAAGTTTATCATACGGCAGCAACATAACAAAGTGTAAAAAAAAAATAAAAATGAAGGGGTATGAATACTTTCGCAAGGCACTGTATAATATAAAATGCTGCACCAAACAAATTAGTGCGGGGAAAATTTTAAACAATAAACCAACTCCATAGCGGATTCCAAGTGATCAAGGGCTTAGGATTTTCCAATTCAGCCCATTGCAAGGGTTTCTCCAGTTGTGTGCACTCATGCAATGTAATCAGTGGCGTACATCCGAGTAAACGAGAAGGAGGGAAGTTTGCGAGTGAAGGGCATAAAAAAATTAACTGGAACGCAGCCCTGGTTTTCAAGTTTTCCCAGGTCTGCGTGCGCAACAAGTGGGTGGGCAATATGCTAATATTTCATGTTGACATCAACATGAAACGGCTTGGGATTCGTTTTAAAAATGACTCGTTTCAATGATTCAGAGTCGACCCTTTCTTTTGAGAGACAATAACTTTATACACGGTGCACTTTCAGATTTAAAACTTTACAGGATGTTTTCATTCACTTAGAGCTGTGTTACACACTGCATGAAAGGTAATTTTCAAAAATCCATAATAGGGGCACTTTAAATCCTCTTTCCACTCATCGTCTGTGACGCAGAGCAGAACAACTTTCCATCAGTCCTCACTTTATACTCATCCGCAGGAATGGGCAGTTTTACTGCTTGATAAAAATAATCAGCATGGCACAAAGCTTCATGTGCTTGTTGTCTTATAATTAGGACCCGAAAATAAAGTCTGCTCTTTAAAACAAAGAAAAGAGGCAATGGGAGGAGAATAGTATGTGCAAACAGCGGGAAGCTCTGTATGTTTGTGCAGTGTGCGCATCATATTGAAACTTGTGACATATAAACGTGCACATCAACCTGATCACTTTATTTAGTGTTCATGTTGCACATATTTACATCTGAACTGGGCAACATAGCTTGAGCGTTGTCTCTTTTAGGGTCACATTTTGTATAGACACAGTATAGACAAAACATACAATATACTCTATGCACTTTTTCACATTTGTTATTTTTTGCTCATTGATAATGTTTTAAATCTCTCAGGACATAAATGGATCTCATCTAAGCTGCACTTTAAAAAAGGGAGATCATCAAAGACGTTACATCTCTCTGAGTAATTAGAATCCACATGGATTATTAAAACTGCACCATGACCGACTACTTCAGACAGAGCCTTTTGATGTATAAAGAAGAGCTGGTCTTTGCATTGCTGTAAGTTTTATACAGCAGATCTTGTTGATGTCATAAAGTGACTGGGGAGCCTTAAGGGCATCGTCCTCTGAATTTAAAGTCATTATGAATTACCAACTAAAAATAATTTTGTAAAGAAATGCAAGTTTGTATTATATAGTAAATCTGAGATGCTCAGATGTGAAAATGTGTTTTGAACGCACATATGGAAATAGTGAGTAGTAGATGATTGAGCAGTGACTCTACTTGTGAGTGACTAATCTGTGAAAGTCCATTTGAATAACTACATGTCTTGCTGTATGTATGAGATAATAAGATGAAGGCTATTTAAAAACCTGAACATATGTCAGAAGAAAGAGACCCTCATTATTTGTCATCTGGATAGTGACCTTTTGTCTTTAAAACTGTCTTTCAAAACTTTGAGTCTCACATCAAAACTTTAATTATGATAATTTTCCAGTGAGACCATTAGGTAGGCGGGAAATGACAATCCATAGCAGGAAGCAATAGGAAGCATTCTGACTATGACGTCAATAGATGTACAAAGGAGGTATAATTGGGCTTGTTATTCACAGAGCGGTAGCTGAGAAATTAATTGAAGCATTTACGAAATAATCCAGGCTGGTCAAACATTTGGTACATTTTCCTGTTTTGACACCATTTGTGGTTTTTAAATAACTGGAGTCTTCCGGATGATCATGCACATCCAGATGGTCTATACTCATCTGTGTTGGGTTTCCCAAGGAGGATTGCAAAGAGAGAAAGAGAGAAACATAAGAAACGAACATCTGTATGAGAAATATTTGTCATTGTCATGCATTACAATGATCCATTGCCTCTCTCCAAAAAAAATGTATTCCCACTGAAATCTAATCCTTACATATGAATAAAAGTTATTATAAGAAAACTTTGTTTCCTTGGAAAAGAAAAATCATTTTTTTCACCACTGAGTGTTTTGTCAAATTTAGCTTCAAATAGTTAAAATACATCAAATTAGTGGAACAGCTTTAATATTTATCTATAGGAAACAAGAAAAAATATTCTATGAAACCTCTTCATTCAGGCACTTGCTCCCTCTATCTGAGGTTGTTCACAATGTTTATAATAATTTATTTTGGTGCACTTATAATTACCAAACTTTCTGGGGTCCTTGAAGTATTAATGCATGATGATATTGCAGCTGCTTCCTCTCCGGCCAAATACAGGACTCAACCCATTTGCATTCTTTTCTTCTTGTTCTTGTCCTTGTTCTACTTTATCTTTTTAAATTGCATTGGCATTTTAAGAAAGCATTTCTATGGGAGGCATGCAGTGCTTTTGCAATAGTAGGTCAGTGCAGTTAACACTGGGTTAACATTGAAGCTTGCCGTAGAGTAAAAAAAAGTGTTTTTATTTCTCATGATTGTGACTTTATATCTCACAGATAAGTTTTTTTTTTTATATTGTCAATTGTTCGATAATTCTGATTCGATATGTCACAAATACGTCTTTATCTCATAAATTCAGCTTTATATCTTATAATTGCAACTTTCTCGTAATTGACTTTTTCCTTGGAAATGCAACTTTATATTTCACAATTACAAATTTTTCTCACAAATACTCACAAAAAGTTTTTTGTATGTAGCTGCAAATCTCACCTTGCAATTTATTTCTTATCTTTATCTCAAAATTATGTTGAAATTCAAGGGTATGACATCATGTAATTTATATTGTAGAACAAAAATAGTTACTACTAATAAAATTAGCAATATACCTTATTTTACTCATATCCATCTGTTACTAATTTCTTCCAGTTTCAGGACTACAAACTGAACCACTAATTAAGCTTTACTTATTAAATGAGTAAAGCTGGTGAAATAGAGTTAGAGGATGTCTAGAATATATTTCTGATGCTTGCACACATGCTTGTAATGATGCTTGGGCGTTAGCATGTCTGCCTACACATGTGGCCTGTGATAAAACTGAGTCATTCATCACTGTCTTCTTGGAATTTAATCTCTCTCGTAACCTCTGTATTCCCTCTTCAGGCTGACAGGACCTGAAAGCATATAAACAGAGGGATATTTGAACTTCTTAGTAATAGATAGGGTGCTCCGGTCAGGATTTTTGAGGCTGATCACAGAAAACAGTATCTGCTGATACGATTACCGATCTTTTTATCAAGTAGAATTATTTATGATGATCCAATCAAGATTTTTAGACATTTATTCAGGGCCTGAATTTCATTTTTGAAAATGAATTACCCACTTAGGTGACTCTTGTGAAAGGGGATTTTTTAAATTGGGGAGTGGAGGGGGACATTTTTGAGATATTTTTCAAAAATATATATTTATCTCTCCTAAATGTTTGATCATGCACTGCATTTTTGTTTTGACAATCGTGCATTTGTTGCACAATAGCTTACACACAGCACAAGCCTGATTTCGTGAGCTGTATGTGAGGTGGCCTTTTACACCAGGTTCACACATACTCCGTTTGCAGTGCGTATGCAGTCTATGTGCGGTATGTAAGCGGTGCAGAAGCAGCACTGATTGTGCTTTCACATAGGAGTCTGCAACTAATCCATGGCTGTTTACAAAACATGGCTCGTCGCTCCCGCCTCACAGCAAGCGGCGCTCGCACTAATGCCAATTCTGTCCGTGTTTTCACTTCAGTAAATCAGTTTTGGCAAATAGCCTACAAACAAAGTGATTATTTTTCATGAGTCCAACATCCAGCCGCGTAAGAAAACATGCAATCTACATGAGACGTGATCAATAACGGAAGCCGTCTTTCACTATTGTAATGTTGTAAAATAGAGAGAGACAGAAAAAAAACATTTTACATTTAAGTGGCATATTCTTAACATTGGACCTTATTCTTGAAACACAAAATGACCAAAAAAAAAAGAAGTGCCAAACACCAAAAGCAGCCCATATTAAATCTATGTTTTATATATATATATATATATATATATATATATATGGGGGTCAATATCACTGTAGGGTGCCTTTTGGTATCCTGTACATAAATAACCCATTTGCCATGATAACAACATAAAAACGACTATGAAAGCGTGTGTTATATTCAGTGTTGCCAAGTCCGCGGGAATTGGGCTACTTTAACACTGTTGCCGCGGGTTGTTTTTCATGTCCGCGGGTTGAAGCGACCCCAATAACGTGATATTTAGCCCCTAAAATGTGAATTTTACCAGGGAAATCCCCCCAAAAAACGTGTATTTTTTCCCCCTGAACGCAATTTTTATCGGGGGACCCCCCTCAAAACGCGATTGGGCTAGTTTTGGGCAAGTATTGAGTAGCAATTGGGCTGGTTTTGTTGTGAAAACCTGGCAACCCTGGTTATATTAGGCTAAGTGTCCCATACACTGCTCATTAAATTTGAATGATAGTAGAATATTGTCAAATCATAAAATTAAAACATTTTGTTCTCCTATTAAATTTTTTTAAATAAGAGATTACTCAATTTGAGTGTATTGATCATTTGGTAATAAAAACAATATTTTTATTTAATAAAAGAAGAGTTTGTCCATGTCCCTGGAATGGTTGTCCACCCTGTCGTATTGGGGAATCTGCCCCTTGAAGAAAAGGCCATCACCTTTAGTGAGATCAGGACAAAAGATTTTTTGTTTCTTCAGTGGAGGAAATTTCAATGGATGAGGTGAATAAGTTAGTGACTTTTCAATTGTCGAATTTTCTTCGTATGAGTTTGCTTACTTGCTTTGCCAAAGCTTAACATGTCCACCCTGCCGGCATAAAATATGCCAGAAGTGATTAAAATACAGTATTTTCAAAATATGTAAGTTTAAATATACCAAATTCTCTTACTAACTCTAACTATTTAGCTAGTCAGTTTGTTGTAAGCTAATATGCTAATTGAAGCGGCCACTTAGACTCGATAGGGTGGACATACACATGACAGGGTGGACATAGCATTCATTTGTAGTTATTATTGCTAAAAACGAAAATGAATGATTGGGGGGGGCGTATATCAATGTGATTGAGAATGTAATTATATTATTATTATATTATTTTTTTATATTATTTTTTAAGTTGAATAAATGTTTCATTGTCATATTTTTTCATGGTTTGTGTGTTCTGCTTTGTGTCCACCCCGTCATGTGCTGGTCCACCCTGCCATCTTGATATTTTACAATAATATTTTAAATAATAATTCAATCATATCTATATAATCCAGTGTGTTCAATAGCTAGGTGTGGGGGCAATAACATGCAAACAAAAAAACTGCGTCCAAATAACACAGTTTTCTCCAAATAAGAAAAAATACATGTGTGAATTGTATGAGTTTCTTTAAAAACACATGGTTTTCATAAAATATTTTATGTATTTATTTACCTTTCAGACAACATAATTTGCATCTTAATTTTGCAATGAAAACGTATTTAACTGTAATATATATGTCCATGACAGGGTGGACATATCTTATGGTTTATGCTTCGAATAATGGCCCATAAATAAAAAAAAAATGTGTGGGAGCTCAGCTAATATGTTTCTATAGTACTCGAGTGTCTACTGTTTATGACGACATAAAGCGAATGGGAAATTAAAACCAACATTTTTGAGTATTGTGAGGGCTGAAAGGCACTCTATGATTATATTGACCCATATATATATATATAAATAACATACACTCGATTGTCCCGTATTTTTCCTTTTTGAAGCTGGCAACCCTACCTTCAGCATTATAATTATTTCACCCGCGCCGGACAGAGACTGAGACGGTGCTGCTGCATGTCGTGCCAAACCTCATCAGCTCGAGATCGTTTTTTTTGAGATCGGCCTTTATAGATACCGCCGATTAAACATCCCAAAGCGATTTTTCGGCCGATAGTGATCGGTAGCCGATCAATCGGAGCGCTCCTAGTAATAGACAATTGTGTGCAGTTCTTGTCATGAACGTCCATTTGAAAATTACACAGTAAGGCTTTATCAAAGCTGATACACTTCTGAGAACATCAGAATACTTGAGATTTATTTATTTATAAATAAATGCATTTAGCAGACGCTTTGAGCGACTTACAGTGCATTCAGGCTATTCATTTTTTACCAGTATGTGTGTTCCCTGGGAATCGAACCCACAACCTTTTGCGCTGCTAACGCAATGCTCTACCACTGAGCCACAGGAGCACTTTTATGAGAGGACCTCATAAGAGAAAAAGCTATTATAGGTCAGGACTCACAGTGAAATGCATTTTTCTTATTTTTGCAAGCTCTAATTTGGTTGCTTTATGCAACTTCTGGGGGTAACTTTTCGGTCTGCCTTAAAAAAAATATATATATTTTTTGTATAAGAGCACAATTGTGTATGAAATGTCAATTTATTATATTGTCAATTTTTATGTATTTATTATTGTAGAATATTTAAAGTTTAGTTAAAGGCCTCTAAGGCCTATTTATATATCAATATCCACATGCAGAAGTGTATAGCTGTATATTATTTCTAAAATATCTCAGTAAAATAGTCTGTACTTTTGGACAAGCATAAATTTGGATCTTTGTCAGTGTAATAGTTCACCCAAAGTGAATGGTTGCCATCAGACTGAGAGTCCAAATAGCTCATAAATCACAATAATCCACAAGTAATCCACATGATTCTAGTCTATTAATTAACATTTTGTAAAGTGAAAAGATGTGTGTTTGTAATTAACAATTGTATCAAGCTGTTTTAAATTTCAAGCCGTTGCTCCTGGGCAAAATATGTGCCCTCTATTCATAATAAAGTAAAAAAGTAATCTCATCGGATTCAGGAGAGCAATATGCACAAATTAAGCACCATTTACAAGTGAAAACAGTCCTAAACAAATATGTCGGTGGATTTTGATGTGAGAGGACAACAGGGAATGGACGTTTTCTTGGGAGAAAGCATTATTAATTATTACTGACCCATATTTTGGCCAGAAGTGATGGATTGACATTAAAATGCCTTAATTATGGTTTTGCTTCTTACAAACACACAGCTTTTCACTTCCCAATACATTCACTGATGGACTGGAGTCATGTGGATTACTTGTGGATTATTGTGCTGCTTTTTTCCCATCAGCTGTTTGCAGAGGATCCAAGTTATGTAACGCCTAATTTCTCCAAATTTGTTCTGATGAAAAAACTAACTCATCTACATCTTCGATGGCCTGAGGGTGAGTACATTTTCACCAAATTTTCATTTTTGGGTGAACTATTTCCTTTGAATGTATTTCAGATAAGGCAGCTGTTTAACTCTCATGGCAGACAGCAGTCGGCAAACTAATAAAGTTTCTATGGCAGAATTACCTTCTAGAAAACAACAGCATGACCTTGAAGTGAATTGCTATTAGGGTGCATAGAGCTTCAGTAGGAATCAGTTTTTGACCAATGTGGGCCAGACCTTTTTGTCATTTAGTTAAAGGTGTGACTATACGAGATGACGGGCTAAAGAAAGAAGTGAAGACACAATAACTAACCTTCATCCCAGTTTGAGCAAATGCAATCTGTTGTGCTTGAGCTGAGGTACGACTTAATTTCTGAGTTCATGCCCACAGCGTCACTTTAATTAACCTGTTCCATTCTCATTTTCTGAGAGGCTTTGCTATATTAAAATTAACCTCTCTGGAAATAGGAGACTGTGCACATATATTAATTAACTAATCAATGTGACATTACCAAGCATCTGTTTAGAAAGCAGGACATGGAGACTTTGTACTTCTCATAACCTGACGCTAATTTTTAAAGCTGCATTTTAGTTGGCAGTGCCATTAAATGTTTTCTAACTTGAGTGATACTTCTTATATTTAATGTGATTAAAAGCAGATTAAACTAATTAATTTGTGTAATATCAAAAAAGCACACCAAAGGTTGCTTTTAGAATATAAATAGTAACTTGTCTTTCAATAAGTCTGAATATTGAAAAAAAAAAGAAAGTAGAAGGAAAGAACTACGAAAAGTTTACTGTCTGCTTTAAATGTTGAGTTACCATAGCAACTTTTTAGTATATACCCACATCCCCCTCTCACTTTGATTTCTCGCTAAACTCTAACTTTTAATAGTAACTAAACCAGATGACTGGTTGTTCAGTCATGAGATTTAACCACTGTTTCACTTTGATTTCATTTATTTACTAAAACCACACAACCATTCTTTTTTTGTTAACAATCTGAATACCAAAGAGAGCCTTTAAACTCAAAAAAGGCCCATCCATTGTTCATTCTCTCCATTTTTTGTTCTTTTTGCAGTGTTTAGAAGCACCCGTCTAATTGACCATTATTAAATTTACTGCTATGGTTTTAGCTCTGAGTAATAGTACCATGAGTCATACACTGCAGGGGTTGGCTGCTATCTTTCCAAGGCCAAATGGAAGCATTTAAAGAAGCGTCGGACAAAGAAAATTAGGAAAAGGACATTGTGTTCTACCCTCTTTACCTTAAAGATATTTTATACCTTGTTATTGGTGACTTTACAATCTGCAAAAGTGAGTCAGTTGTGATATAATTTAGGGTTACTCATTCCTATTCCTTCCTGCGGAGCTTATTTCCAACCGTTCTGCAAAAAAAAAAAAAAAAACTGGTGGCTAATTTCAGGTAAACCCAAAGACTTTGATTAGTGAAATTAAAGTGACTCTCCTGGGGCAAGCCTGGTTTGTCCTTGTCTACATTTGTGCTTGAGTTTTTATAAGTTAGCAGACTCTTTATCCAAAGTACACCTATTATGGAGACATATTTGCTAGTTTGCTGTCTGAATGCCTTAGATTTGTTTATTACTGACCTGAGAAACAATTACTGTCTGAATGGTGTTAACGTCTGCAGCATTTGAAGCAGCACATTCTTACTTTATCTGAAGAACTGTCTTGATCATTTTCATGCAGAAGGTCACAAACACATCAACACAAGTCCCGTTGTCCTATGGGAGCCTTGTGACATTTATAAGAATGAACATCAGACTGTTATTCAGGAAGCAGAGTGATCATCTTTTATCCTCAGCAATGCAACAGTCCTAAATTGCAGCACTCCTCTGATGTTCCTGTGCTGCCCACGATAAGCCACAGTGTTGTGTCTTTAATTGATGGGCAAGCATTAATCTGAGAATGATGGGAATTGCACCTGGGCAGGATGAGGGGACTGGGGTTAATTGATTTTAGGGGGCGGTTAGATCATTCCTGGCTTCTCTCTTCGGCTCTGACATTCAAGGGTCATGAATTTCAGCTTGGAGTGAAAGAGTGATACAGACCTTTTGTTCGAACTCACCATATAGATCTGAATAAGATCGTACCAAAAACCAAAATGGATTGTATAAAAAGTAATGAAATTGTGACGGGTCTGAGCAATTACTATGTTTTAGTTCATACTTTCGGTATGGTCATGATTACAATTTAGCCAATGCAGTGGATTTCATCACTGATGAGGTAACTCAAATGAGTGGTAAAACATCCTTCAACAGACCAGTTGCTATGGAAGCCTGTTTCTGTCTACAAACTCTGTCTCTATCTATCTGTCTGTCTGACTGTCTGTCTATGGAGAAAAATCAAAGAATGACAAGGAATAAAGTTGCAATTCCTGGTTTTTAAAACATATTTCAATAAGTTGCTGTTAGTTAAATTCTCCCAATTGGTTCTACCAAACAAAACTAATAAAAAAAATACCAATGCATATAGAGTCCTCGAATATATATGCAGTAATTGCTACTATTAAATGACAAATTTTGTTTATAGTGTCCATTTGATTTATTATACCAACTGTACATACCGTTACATAGAATTTAAAGCTTGCTGTCTTTGATAGAACTCCAAATGTAGTTTCTCCAAAGAAACAAATGATATTTTGATTTTCACGTAAATCATGCAGGTTCCTGCTGCAAGTGAAGATGTCATTAGCCACCTTGATGGTATCTTGGCAACTTAGGACAGGAATGTTAAACAAGTCAATTATGCTTAAATTTCCATTACTGCAGACCTTAAATGGCTCTTTCTGACTCTTGTCTGAATATCTGCATATATGACAGATTCTTTTTGATTTGTAATCAGCAGTTTCCTCCTTTGTTCTCTCTCAGAGACCTGGTTAATCATATCCTCTCAGTCACTGGTCATATCTTAGATGATATCTTCTGATGAGAGCTATATTATTCAAAACTATGAAAATACTCGGTGCTTTGAGTGATGGTTATTTTGGTGCACGTGGTTCAGATGTAGTGGCTTTAGCAACTGTCATGAGAATCGGCGAGTGCATGTCATTGCTTGAAACATCATTGCTGACATGCTGCAGCAGATGCAATTGTTTGCAAATTGGGATTCAAATTTTCCTGTTTGATTTAGTGACTAAAGTGTGTTAATTAAAGGGGTCATATGATGTTGCTAAAAATAACATTATTTTGTGTATTTGGTGTAATGAAATGTGTTTATGTGGTTTAAGGTTAAAAAAACACATTATTTTCCACATACTGTACATTATTGTTTCTCCTCTATGCCCCGCCTTTCTGAAACGCGTCGATTTTTACAAAGCTCATCGGTCTGAAAAGCGAGGTGTGCTCTGATTGGCCAGCTATCCAGTGCGTTGTGATTAGCCAAATACCTCAAGCGTGTGACGGAAATTGAACAGCCAGCATTGTAGTCTACCAGGATCAGGAAACAGTCCTCCATAAAATGTGATGCACACATCTGAATATTTGGGTTGAACTGTTCTGGAACAGTGTTGTAAATACAACTTAACCACTGATTTCTAGTCGTGTCCTCTTTTGGAAGGCCAAACAAAGTAGTTTAGCTTTCACAATGAAACAGCATCACACACGGCGGCCTTGAGTGAGCGGAGACCGGCGGATTCGACGAAGGAGCGTCCGGCGGGCTTGCGGCAACCACATCTGACGACCCCGAGCTGGACTCCGCTTCGTCCACGGTGAAAGCCGATCTGGCGATCCACAGCGCGAAGTTGATATATTTCCTCAGCGACCAGCATCGATCAGCTCTAGCCATGACGAAGCGTATATCGTCCTCTTTTGGAAGGCCAAACAAAGTAGTTTCGCTTTCACAACGAAACACACGGCGGCCTTGAGTGAGCGGTGGCGGGTGGCTAGAGTGAGCGGAGGCGGGCGGGCTTGAGAACGACCCGGCCGGCGGGCTTGCGGCAACCACATGTGACGACCCCGGGCTGGACTCCGCTTGACGAAGCGGATATCGTCCTCTTTTGGAAGACCAAACAAAGTAGTCTCGCTTTCGCAACGAAACACACAGCGCCTTCACAACATGGCGGCGGCGG
>NW_015551147.1:324855-328237 GCF_001515605.1 Sinocyclocheilus anshuiensis | reverse complement strand
ACACTTCAAAGAGAAAGGAAAAATTGAAATCTCACACACATCCGCCTACACTTTCACACGCACACACAAAAACTACACACAGAGGTTTTTTTAGTAATTATGAATCCTGCAGGAGTCAGTCTAATGGCCACTGCCTTAGAATCTCATTCTCTTCTTTGTCTTTCCTTTATATTCCGTTCAGCTAATTGCATATGTTTCACATTGACTCTTAATTTTTCTCTCCGATTTCTATCACCTTTTATACGAAGTGTAAAACCTCTTCTGAGTTAAATCAATCCTTATATGTAGAAAGGATTGCTGTCATTAGTTTTCCTATAAACAGTGAAAGTCCTGGTGTTGAATTCTAAAGCAGTGATTTTGCTTTGTTAAACCTAAAAAAACTGTTTCAATATCTACAATGCTTGGTAAGTCTGTTTTTCACCAATAGTATTGATTTTCTGATTGTTTTTAGTTTAAACGTGATTCTTCATTTTCTTTTAATGGCTGCAAGGGTACATTAGCATTAAGACTGACTACCATTGCTGGAGGCAGTTCTTAAGAAAGCTATTGAAAAATCTCAATGCATTATTTTCCTTGATGATATATATTTTAAAACGTATCTCAACAATTGAACATTGGAGAATAAAGCAAAAATTTGTATGTGAGACATTTAGAAGGAAGGATTTCAGACCACAAAATGTTTTGTGCTAAAGAAACATTTATTATTATCAATGAATGCTCAAATCAGTCTGTTGTGGAAACCTTGTTACATTTTTTTTTGTCAGGATAGTAAATAGAAAGTTCAAAAGAACAACATTTGTTTGAAGTCCTTCCTGAAAAAAGTATTTTAAAAAACGGCTACAGACTCTACTAATCCTAAATTTTGAACGGTAATGTATCTGTAACCTTTAAATATTTGAAAGTATTTTGCCATATTGATTTTTATATAAATGATTTTGTAAATAAAAATATTAAACTATACAATACAGTAAGTGGATGGCGGTGTTTTTCAGCACATCTTCACTACGCTTTGTCAGTGATGTTTCACACAACTACTTGTTGTTGAAATTCACTGGTTGTCAGCATTTCTGGCTGATTAGACTTTTCCAGTCTAAATAGTCTAAAATCCTCTTACTCCAGTGAGTCTAAATCATGACTTAGAGGTGAAGTGTGTAATTTTTTGGATGCTCAAATCTCCTGTCCTTGCTTAATATGAGACTGAGCTATACGGTATCTAAGCCATTTTTGATTTGAAATCTCCATAACGTGTAAAGGCTTATAAAAGGCACTATAAAGAACCATTCAAAGAGAATTGCGCTGTTAGAACATCTACATTAATTAAATATTTGCCATTTGAAATGTTAAGAATATTCTTCACTAATCAATACTCACCAATGGAGAAAGATGTTTTTTGAAGCCTGGTTGTAGTTATGGTCAGTGGGGGCTAACAGGCAATGCTACTACTCAAGCTAAATTTCCTCAACTACAGAAAATTCTGAGTATCTGCCGACACCAATCCGATACCAATGCAGTTTTAAAAAAAAAATCAATGTAGAATTTCTATACTTCTGTGTGTTGACCTGATCATCACTCTTTTGTGTGTTAAACACAATCTGCTAAATATAGCCAACTTCATTTTAAAGAAAAATAACAAATGACAAAATATATAATCATAATCTATGACTAAAATACTATTATAAACTAGGTTAGTGGATAATTCAGCAGCAAAAGATGCTCTAGAAAAATCATGGGTGCACAATAATTTTATAAAATCTAAACATTTAGTGTAACAACATTATTTAGTGGGGAACAAATAAAAGTTAATAAGTGTAGGACTAATTTTGGTAAAATGTTACACATTGCTCTTTGTATTGTTGTAAAATACATTCATGAAAAACAAATAAATATATTTATATATAAATATATACTATAAAATTAAAATACATTTCTTTTAAATGTATAGCACAGTAATGAAGGCAGCAACATATGATAGATAGGACTGAACAAGAAAGGCTATTAATAATCTTTCATTGCGCAAAAGTATTATAATACGAAAGGGTATGGCTCCAATACAGAGTGGCACAAATTGCTTATGCGCATCCTGTGAATGATGCATTTGAAGCAACAGTGTCACAGCACGCAGCGCTCCGCATAGAAGAGTTCAAAGCACAAAGGGAAGAGATATTGATGCATCGTGTATTAAATCTGTGCTATAGTTTGAGCCTTTTCTTTTAACAGTTTTAAATCTCAGTTATTGTGTGCTCTTGAAGAGAGTTCATTGTTTTGACTGAAGTAACCGAACGTGACACGCAGTAGGGATGGGCAATACTTATTTTATTTTCGACCCGATACCGATATTTTCAAGCCCAGTATCGTCGATATCGATACCGATACGATACCTCTAAACTAAACTGATCTTTTAAATTATTAAAAGAATATAATCAGTAATTATACTCAATATTAGATTTTAAAGCCATGTTTTTTTTTTTACATTGTTTTTTTTACATTTCATAGGCCTTTTTTGTTTACACTGTCAGAAATAAAATATACTATAATTGTATTTTAGCCCTTTACTGGGGCAGTAACCTCAAATGTGCAACTATACCCCTAAAAGGGAGCATATTAGTACCATACAAGTAAGCATGCTTTAAGTGTAGATAAGTTACAAAGGTGCACCTTTGAGGATACCTCATGAGAAATAAACATGGTGTTGCATAAGTTATTGTTATTACCATGGTAAATATGTGGTTACTGCAGTTTTACTACAAATACTGTGGTAAACTGTGGTTACTGTAATAAAACCATGGTTAATTTTTTGTAAAAGGCTGCCAGGCTGTTGTACCCCTAAAGGTGAAACTTTAGCGTATTGTTTTCTGACAGATTTATTAACAGCAATTACAGAACATAACACAATCCATTTGAACTTTTAACAACCAGTTTAAATAAATTTACTTGCACAAACTAGCCAATTGAAAATAAATATTACATGTACACAAAAGTTTGCGGTCAGTAAGATTTTGTAAAAACATTTTTTAAGTCTCATGCTCACCAAGGCTGCACTTATTTGAAAAAAACCCCCAACTATTTTCTATTTTAATATATTTTAAAATGTAATTTAAAATGCATCTGTGATCAAAGCTGAATTTTAAGCATAATTACTTCAGTCTTCAGTGTCACATGATCCTTCAGAAATCATTCTAATATTTGCTGCTCAAGAAACATTTATTATTATTGCTGCTTCATATTTGTGGAAACCGTGAAACCTACTTCTGATGCTCTTGGGAAATGCAGCCCTATTTGAACAAGCACTGTGAGCCATGCGTCAGCAGCGAACGCTGTCTGTGATTGATTGGTTCTGTCTTTCAGCATTTGCGTGTGTTCCGATGAGCAGGAGAAATGGTTC
>NW_015551147.1:322946-323186 GCF_001515605.1 Sinocyclocheilus anshuiensis | reverse complement strand
CCCATGTTTTTTAACATTTCATAGGCCTTTTTTTGTTTACGCTGTCAGAAATAAAATATACTAAAATTGTATTTTAGCCCTTTACTGTGGCAGTAACCTCAAAGGTGCACCTATACCCCTAAAGGGGAGCATATTAGTACCATACAAGTATGCATGCTTTTAAGTTACAAAAGTTACAAAGGTGCACCTTTGAGGGTACCTCATGAAAAATAAACATGGTGTTACATAAGGTATTACTAT
>NW_015551147.1:316619-322554 GCF_001515605.1 Sinocyclocheilus anshuiensis | reverse complement strand
AATTTTCAGCAACATTACTCCAGTCTTCAGTGTCACATGATCCTTCAGAAATAATTATAATATCATTTGCTGCTCAAGAAACATTTATTTTTATTGTTGCTTCATATTTGTGTGGAAACCGTGATGCATTTTTCAGAATGAATTATATATATTATAGTAACAATGTTATGTAATGTAATGTTATAATGTGGCAATGGTTTCTTAAGATCTACTTCTGCTTCTTCTGCTTTTGGGAAACGCAGCCCTATTTGAACAAGCACTGTGAGCCACGAACGCTGTCTGTGATTGATTGGTTCTGTCTTTCAGCATTTGCGTGTGTTCCGATGAGCAGGAGAAATGGTTCTATCCAAACACAATTATTCGCTAATATAGTCTATTTTTCCACTTAGAAGCTTATGTTATGCACTGAATTTCTTGATAAATAAATAAAATTAATGGTTAAAAAATGCACTTTAGAATTGATATTTTTATGTGAGGATCCTTAAGGATCGATCCGCCCATCCCTAACATGCAGTTTGAATGCTGAATGGAGGATGACAGACAGCCGCAGCGGAGAGAAGAGTTTAAGTCAACTTGACTTAAATATTCATCTGTACCTCACATTAAACTACGGAACGGCTTCAGAACACTTGAAATATAGTGCATGGAAACTTTATGGTGCTTTATAATGTTTTTGTGCCTTTTGTGGGGTTTAATAACACAGAATAGTATATGCACAATATCAGATTTGGATCGGTCTCGTCTGACCGATACCCGATCCAGCAGAAAATACCAGTATCGGAGCCGATACCGATACTGAGAATCATATCGATGCATCGATGTTCCCTAAATAGTATCTGGGATTAGATTTGCTGTATCCCAAATCATAGTATGTAGAAATGGGATTTTCAAAGTTACTTGGTCTACCATTTTTGAAGGATGGATCTGTGCATGGTTTTGGGTAGCGATGAAATGTTATTGTCAACCCAGCCCTAATGATAATGTAACCATGCTCTCATTTCCTGCATTTCATAGGTTTTACATTTTGCATTCATTCCATCGTGAATACTGAAGCTGAATAAAAACTCTATAGAAAGATCCTCAGAGGCTGTGTCTCCTTGGTGACGGCCATGGACTTGACCCAGTCAGACAGTTATGGGAATCTGAAGAGTGCAAGAGTGACCCGGCCTTAACCGACTGCTTAACCGCCATCATATCAAATTTCACCTCCCACGGGACTGTCAGGAATATAATGGCTATGTGTATGTGTGTTTGTGTGTGTGTCTGCAGATAATGAAAACAGGTTTAATGTGTTTTTCAGAGTGTGCGTTTGTCACTCCAAGGCCGATAAACCAAGTGGTTTGTGTGTGTGTGTGTGTGTGTGTTGTGATGTTTCCCTCAAGCTACCTTCCAGGTGCTATTATTAGAGATTTTGACCGTATTTTCTGAACCCTTATCAAACATGGCAATCAAACACAATCATGCAAACAGCATTGCCACCATCACTTCCCTGCATGCATATGTAATTTCCCCAGTCAGTGTGGATCACGGGGTTCATAAACTCCTCACTGCTCTGGATCTGGCCTGATGAAGCTTTCATCTGCTTCACGCTGACCATTTGGTGAGTTAGTTATAATACTATTCCTGTCTTTGTGTTTATTAAATGCAAAGTGATGAACAGAATAACAGATGTTTCTATAATGACTAATTTGAATAGATGATTAAAATATGCTTCAGATGTATTCGTTGACATGGTGTGACTTGCTAAGATTTAATCCAGTGAAGGAACAAACGCCTCTTCATCCACAGAGCTGAAATTTGATATTTGAGCTGTATAATTTAACTTATTTCTTATATATTTGCCTCAGGCATTACATATATATTTTTTTACAGTACACAGAATTGCATGAATGTCAGTTAATTAACTATAATTGCTAGTTAGCTGTAAGTAAATTACTGAGGGCAATCATTAAATCTCAATTATGTTATTGGCCTTGTGGAAATGTGGTCTTTATATAGCATCTATAGATGCAAGCCACTACTATGAGGCTCAGTCTTACCCCTGGACATTTAAATTCATTAGGTCCCTTTTCAATCAAACGACTAAAATGGGTAATCAAGGTCCTTGGTTTCACTAGAACAACTCAGCAGGAAGCTATTGGCACCTTGCAAATCAGTTCTTGTAAAAATGTGCACGATTTAATCCATAATGCATAGTGAGGGAATGTACAGGGGAGGAAGGGAAAATCGCAGTTATGGTCCAAGTTTTGTCTCCTTCCTACTGGTCTTTTGGGTTGCTATGGAAACATTGAGCACTAATTGCTTGGATGCTGGGGATATCTTTTGAACAACCTATCAAGTTTGTGCGTAGGGGGGTGTGTGTTTGTGAGCGCTAAACTCCTGACAATTTGACACCACTTGCCAAGGCTTATTTTAAACTAAAAACACAGTTGAGTAATGCTGGAAGGAGGTACATTTTGTTAATTGGTATTGTGCATCTGATCTCAGTTTTAAATGTCGTGAGTAAATTACTTGCCTGAGATGACAAAACAAGTTCCTCCCATAGTGGAATGAGAACCATGTGTTCGTTTGCATGGACTGTACCTAAGCTTGACTCAAAATCCAGACTGTTGCTATGAAAACTTCTCTTTAATCTAATCAACTTATATACAGGCTTGCAAACTAAGTAGGAGGAAAACTTAATAAAACAGACAACAAATCTGTAAATAGCTGTTATGGGCACACACAAACAGACGCTGCAATTTCTCTCTGTTTTGCAGGGTGTCAACCCAGTTGTAATTGATTTCTCCCTGTGAGGAATTGGTATTCTTAGTCTCTTTCCTTCTGTCTGGAGCTGTACTGTCCTTGGAGTGAATTGAGAGAAGTTTCTATAAAAGACTGTTGGGTTGTCTGTGCAGCAGACACTGCCAATATAAACTACAGTAGTTTTATTAAAAGTTGAATTTTCTTGGTTTCTAACAAACTTCACCTAACATTTTTAACAAAAACTCTTGCAAAAGTGATGCATGGTGCATCAGTGTCCTATTGGAATGTTTATGTTTTTTATGTTTATGTTTGCAGGATGATATTAAATATTTAATTGTTAATTTTCAATTTCTCCTAATTTTACATTGAGATCATCATACATTAATTTTAAGTAGGCTAAATGTTTAAAAACACTAATAATTTAAAATGTAATTTTAAGCAAATCTCAAAATGAATATCTGTTCATTCAAAATACTGTACATTATTTTACATTATGTAGCCTACTGTACATATATAATGTAATAACTTTATAGTATTTAAAATGAATAGGCTAATTTTATTTTTTAGTGTTTTGTTTTTTAGTTTATTTGGACACAATATTATAAAATTTTTAATTTCAGCCATAAGATGAAAATAATTAACAGCTTATCGGTATTGGGCAGACGTTTAATATCAGCATATCCACATTAAAGTACTAAATACTAACTTGGTAATACATTTTATCTTAGTACATTTTTTTGTAATATTAAATCAGTTAAATGCAATCTTTAGTTAATCTCAAAATGAATTAATTCATATGTAATGTAATAAATTCACTTGTAGTATTTAAAACAGTTCATTTTAGTTGCAAACTTTAATTTTTTTATTTTATTTTATTTTTATTATTTAGAATTTTAATTTCAGCCATGAAATGAAAATAATTATCATCTTATCTGTATCGGCCACAGTTTAATATCATTGCATCCTAAGGAAGCATCATTGTTCATGTTATTGCCCTAATTCAGATTTGTCCCTGTGTCTCTCCTGCTATCTCTTACAGACTCTTCACGTTGGTTATTTCTCCAGGGATTTAGTTGTATTAGCTCAAATAAACCTTTGAACCTCTGTTCATTTATAATGGAGCCC
The DNA here is from genome assembly GCF_001515605.1 of Sinocyclocheilus anshuiensis. Lineage (NCBI taxonomy): Eukaryota > Metazoa > Chordata > Actinopteri > Cypriniformes > Cyprinidae > Sinocyclocheilus > Sinocyclocheilus anshuiensis. The sequence goes on along the minus strand of NW_015551147.1, from coordinate 318,684 downwards.
ACAGCCGTCGTTCTCAATATACCATCAGTGTGTGTATTTGTGTCTGCATTGATCACTCTAAATGCTCTTCTCATGTGGATGCATGGTTTTAAAGCCTTAAAGGCAGTTGTAAGTTGTCTCACATTCAGGTCCCCATTACATCTGAGCAATTACAGCAAAGAAGATTGGCGGTCTGAGAACAAAGCATCACTGCGTGATCTCCTGCAATCTCCAGACAGACAAGTAGTCAGTAAGTGAAAACAACACATCATCTCTAAAAGATCTTGTTAACTCCAAAGAAATAAATCTTTAAAACGATTCCCTTTTGTTCTGTGAAGAACACTTATTGTGGCGTCGTCTGAGATACACGTCATTTCAGCTTGACCCTAAACAGTTGCAGTTAGTGCAGAATAGTCTTTGAAGTCTCTGAAGAGCTGCTCTCTCACGAGTTGTTCTGTGTTGTACTGCTGTGAAGCTGTGCAGTTCATGAGTGGAAATAAGAGAACAAACTGACAGCGCTCTGTGTTTTCCTTCTCTTTTTTTTGTACCCCTCTCTGTCTGTCTATCTGCTTGCTCGCTTTTTAATTGGGCTCACCGCGTGTGTCCCTAGAGAGCTCCGTGCTGTGTTTGTGTGGGTGAGTCTTGGAGCAAATGATAGTAATTTAGGAATTTGGGTTTGTGTATGTGTGATGTGTGTGTGAAAAAGGTTAAATGTTTGTACAAGTATGTCCTTAAATTACTATGTTTAAGGGTGTCTGTCTGTGTGAATGTATGTGTAGAATTGTGTAGAGTTTATTTCATCAGTGCTGTAGCCCACATCCTGTTCAACAAAAGCTAATGGTGGGATTGAGGGTATTTTAGATGTATAACTGCAGGAACCTTTATGAAACATGGTAACGTGTAATAACATGTCGCTAAAGCGACGTACAAATGAGGAACATTGCAAGCAATTTATCATAATTGAGCAAACACACTCAGTATGAGTCTCTAAGCTGGAGTACAGAAGCTAGAGAAGTGGTAAGCATAGAGAAAAGTAAGAAAAATATATATTTTCCATATATAGAGTTTATTTATTGCAAATGCCTTTGGTTATGGTTTGTAATCTTTCATTTAGTCTCACATTTTCATGATAATTTGTTGTGATGAAACAAGATTTTTTTAAATGCAAAGTGAACTGTTACTAGAGACAACAGTGATTTACTAATCATTTTAAGTGTGATTTAAACACTGATACACTCACAAACTGTAATGAATAAAAAATTATATCATATTCAAATGTGATGGATAAACAAAAGTTAGTATACATTACCATTCAAACATTTGTGGTAAAAAAAAAGCTTTGCCATCATAGGAATAAATTACATTTGAAATGTATAGTAGAAATCAGTTCTTTTATAATGTAATATTTACTGTATTTTATTATCAAATTATTTAATAAATTATTAAAAAATTATCAAATAAATGCAGCAATGGTGACCAAGAGATTTCTTTAAACAAGCTTACCAGCCCCAAATTTTTGAAGAGTAGTGTATATATTGGATATATACAAGAACATATACCCCCGGTTTCACAGACAAGGCTTAAGCCTAGTCCTAGACTAAAATGTAAATCTGAGCTGTTTCAAGCTGTTTTGTCTTAAAGGTGGGGTAAGTGATTTCTGGTAGCCAATGTTGATATTTCAAATCACCAAAACAAACACGCCTCTACCCCAAAAGGGTCTCGCCCCTATTTTGATAGCTCTGCCCCACACATACGTATGCAACCCAGGCAACGATTAGTTCTGTGAAACAAAGCAAAACCAATGTTACACCGTGTCTACACCGGAAGCGAGTGGCGTGGCGCGCCAAAATACTATAGAACTCATTATAATCTGTGATACTGTCTACACTGGATGCGGCGTGGCGCGACACTACAAATTCCCGACAGAAAACTGCTGCTGCGTTAAATTTATGACGTATTGACAAATTTCAAATGATTTTCGACGGTCACTTTGTCTCGTCCAGTGTAGACAGACTTTAGCTGGTGCGGCGCGACAACTGTCGCTCCAGCGCTGGAAAGCTGATCCAATATTTACACGGGTCCTACT
>NW_015551147.1:315404-315542 GCF_001515605.1 Sinocyclocheilus anshuiensis | reverse complement strand
GATTGCTTTGTTCCGAAACAGGGATTAAAATTATTACAATGTTGCTTTTTATTCTTGGTGCGGTTCGCTTTCACGTGGCAAAGTTTCAAAACGGAGTAACGTTCGATTTTGTAGCTGTCGTTATAATAATTTATCCAA
>NW_015551147.1:304973-315221 GCF_001515605.1 Sinocyclocheilus anshuiensis | reverse complement strand
GTCGTTATAATAATTTATCATTTTGAGCAGGAGTCCAGGATTGATTGGGAAAACATTTTTAAAATGCACCTACAAAGAAGAGCAATAAGATGGCATTATAAAATAAAAAGTGCGCTTTGATTTTTGAATGGCAAAGACGTGCGCACCCACAGACATTCACAGGTTCATTTTGAGGTATTAGCAAAACAACAAAGCTAATGCTTTTCACGGAACTTACGTAATTACCCATCATAAATTGTGATATAGCCTGGTTCGTTGATCCGTTGGATCGGATTGCTTTCTCACTACAACCGAACCGCTCCAGAGTTCGTTTTCAATCGAGCCGAGACCACCTCGTTCAGGCGATCTCGGACCGATTGTTTTGGCGCGGATCCGAGCGCGATTGCCGTGTTCACATATGCCCAAACGAACCGAGCTAAGGGGGGAAACGCGCCAGGTTCCGAAACAACGAGCCAGGTGTGAAAGCATCCTAAGATGCACACCAGTAATGCTTTTTTCTAAGGCATGTTTATATAAAAATTACTTAAATGTCCTAATTGAACTGTCCTAATCCTGGCGTAGGCTAAGCCCTGTCTATGAAACCGGGCCTAGGTATTTCCATTTGTGCCACTAGTTATCTTCGATTTAGATTTCTCAAGTATTGTCAGTCTGGTAAACCTGCCATTACCATTACCTACCATTATTACATGGCTCTCTGGAATACTTGATTCTGATTGGTCAATCAAGGAATCCTGTGGTCAAATACTTTAGTAATTTGATCTCTAAACTGTGTAATTGACTGCTGTCCCAGACTCCCTTACTTTGTAAATGTTCTTCTTATCTGTATGAAACGGGTAGAGTTTATGAAAATGCTTATTTAAAAAAAAAAACAACAGGTTTGTAGAACTAATTATTGTAAAACGGTTATTAAAGAACTCCTCATGTCTAATATGTTTGGATAAGCTATAAGAAGATAAAAAATGGAGTGATTTAGTCGTGATTTTCCACTAAACCATATCAAGAGCTGATTGTGTGGAATATATTGTAACACTTGATTAGGGAACATTACTAACTAGTTGTTTATTAGTGTGTTGGCTGTTTATTAGTACTTATAAAGCACATATTAATACCTTATTCTGCATGACCATATTCTAGATCTCTTAACCCTTCCTCATACCTAAACATAACTACTACAACATTAACAACTACCTTACTTTATATCAGTAAGCAGTAATTAGGAGTTTAATGAGGAAAAACTCTTAATAGTGAATATATGCTCCCTAATCTAAAGTGTTTCTGAATATTTACATGTAATTCTCACACACACACACACACACACACACACACACACACACACACACACACACACAGTTCAAAATTGGCAACTGGTGATGGCAATTTTTTTACTCCAGTCTTCAGGTTCACACGATCCTTTAGAAATCATTCTAATATGCTGATTTGATACTTAAGAAACATTTATTATTATTATTATTATTATTTATTATTACTGAAAAACTGGAAACTATGATACATTTTTCCCCCAGTTCCAGTGTTGGTGTGATTACTGTCTTTTGCTTTTGTTGGCAAGTATTGATGGATCAGTGAGAAATGGGGATGACATACTCAACAGTGAAAAATCCATAAAAAATTAAACAAACACAATAGAGGAGATAGGGAAGACCTAAGTAAGGACTGTTTTTATAACCTGGGGGCTGTCAAGGCTGGATTCTGATGTAATTTTCTTCTGTTCTAGTTTGCATTGCAAGAGGGGGTGGTGATGAGGCGGGCGGTAATAATTACTCAGAATTCTTTAGTGGTCTCATTTCTTGCTGTTCTATAACGTCTGCCTTCACGCTCTCTACTTCTCTTTTTATGGTTCCTCCTTTTCTTTTTCTTATGAACCTGCAATTACAGAGACTTCTTGACTCTTTCTCTCTCTATTGTGTGCTTTCTGAGCCAGAGCATGAGTGCAAAGCTGTCTTCATTTCAGCTGAACAGAGGAGGGATGAAATCTGTTTTAAAGCATTTCAGTAAGTAATTGTCTCCCCCACATTCCTATCGTTCTCTCTCTTTCTTTCTTCTGCTTTGGAATTGAACTTTCCATGCATTTTTCTTCGTTTTCTCAGAAAGAAGGAAACTTAGAAGGCAGGGACTCTGTCAAAGACCAAATACACCAGATATGCAGAGCATAAATTGGACTTCTTTGCTTGCTGTTAATTTCTTTGGCCCCACTTTATATTAAGTGGCCTTAACTACTATGTACTTACATCAAAAATTAAGTACTATGTACTTATTGTGTTCATATTGTATTGCAAAACACTTTTGCTGCTATTGAGGTGGGATGCGGGTAAGGTTAGGGACAGGTTTGTTGGTATGGGTAGGTTTAAGGGTGGGTTAAGGTGTAAGGGATGGGTCAACTGTGTAATTATAAATGTAATTACAGAAATTAATTACAGATGTAATTACATGCAGGTATTTTTAAAATATAAGTACAATGTAAAAACATGTATGTACACAATAAGTGCATTGTACCAAATTATTAATTTAAATGTAAGTACATAGTTGTTAAGGCCACTTAATATAAAGTGGGCCCATTTCTTTTGTGCTTTGTACTCTGCAAGAATCTGTAAAACAAATAACAAAAACCTCTGTGCTCTTTTCAAACCCACTGTTTATTGTCATCAAAGTCACAAAGATGTAGCAAAATTTAAAACTACATTATTTTCTGTTTAACAAAAATAGACATGTTTCTTCCTAAGGCTTTACATTTGCACGAAAGAAAAACATTTAAACACGTAGTTTTATACATGAACACCCTCAAAGTGTAATAATGTTCTCACTTCCAAACGTCACATATTTGCACACATATTCGTACATACACACTACAAAAAATAAAACAATACATATTTACTATAGAGTGACATTCAGATATAAATTACCCTGTAGAAATTATTTTTACTCTTTAAAAATACAAAAATGTATATGCATATATACAGTACATAGACAAAGAACAGCATTGTAAAACTAAACAGAACGATTAGGGAAAGAAAAACTGTCACTTTTTTCCATTTTGCTCTTTCCAAATATTTTTTTTTCTTTCTGTATCTTGTGGCCAGTGTTCCCACACAGAGAACATTAATTAAGTAAACCCATATGACAGCACTTCAGGCACTTGCACAATATTTTCACACATCATTTTCAGAGGCAAGTAAGAAAAAGAGACTGTTTATGCTGTCAGAATTTAATCCAACATTTTTTTTAACTTGTATTGTTTCTCTCTCAATAAATACTCATTTTATCTCGTTTGTGTGTACCCTTTGGTTTACACAACATGTTTCGCTACAATTCTCTGCTGAAATGAGCTTGTTCATTTCATGAACTTACTTTAAAATTCAGTCTATGCAGGTTTCGTTTTAAATAAATAAATAAAATAAATAAATAAAGGCACCGAAAGAACAGGTCCGCCCATTGCTGGGGGCTTCATATCTAAACCCTGAAGATACAATACATGCTACAAAAAAATCAAAACCACATGCCACTGAGTTCCACTAAAACATCATCTAGAAAATATTGTTTCTTATTCTGTGTTGAAAAACTCACAATGCGATCTTGTTTTCTCACATTTCACCATGTGATACAGTAAGTCAAAGCAGTCACCTATTCATAAGTCTAAACAGCACTTTATCACTATAACATAAGAGACCAATCAGACCACGATATGTAATAGGCCCTACGGATTCTCTTTGAATGTTGGCTAACTAGCAGCTTTCGTGGCTTGCAGCTTTACAGAAGTTTGATTTCAGAATTGATTAGAGAAAGAAAGAAAGAAAGAAAGAAAGAAAGGTAGAAAGAAAGAAACAAACAAAACAAGGAAGAGAATTAATAAATATTTTTTTATAAAAAAAGAATCTCTTTTGCTACTAAAATCTCTTGCTACAGTTACATCTTGAATTCTTTTTGAGTTGAGAAATGCAGAGCCTGGAATCCCGCTGTTTCCTCTGCCTTCATTGTTCTCTCTCCCTCCAGAGTCGAAGCTCTACCTTTGTGATCGTTCATCTCTATAGCAACAGGAGTCCTCAGTGTGTATGTCTGGCTTCGACTTCCCCATCTTTTACGATTTCCTTGGCCCTCCCAATCTTTCCATTTTCCTGCTGATGCCCGGAGCCATTCGGGGAACTGCGTTTCAAGAGTCGATTGATGATGTCACTGCAGGTCTTCCTGTACTGGTGTCGCAGTAGAGAGTAGACGAAGGGGTCGCATGCAGCTTTGCTGTACGCCAGACTCTTACACAGCACGCCCCAATTTGGATTAAATGGCTCCTTCACAAATAGCTCCACGATCCTAAACACATGACACCCACATGAGCAAGACAAGCTGCAAAGTCCGTTCTCTGCAGTTAACACATTTTCAGGATCTTATTTGCATATGGAAGGTTATACGTTTGTATAGCAGAGGCAGTAAATGCAGAGCAATTTCTGTTTTCAGTTTGGTTATGTGAGGGATAATCTGTGACCTGAATGGGACACTAACAATTGCTCATAACAAATTGCTTTTGACAGGGGCTTTGAGGAGGAAAAGCTGCAGTAAGAGTCAGGGATAAACAAGACAGTTCATCCTTCCATCTTCTCTGAGCTTACCCAGGTTATGTAACATGCCTAGTCAGGAAGCCCTTCTTCATTTTGGATTATGAGTCAGGTGGACCAGAGACATTAGTATGGGAACTACAGGCTTCACATTACATGACTTATTCGATTACAGTTACTCTTTAATGTATTACATGATTACATATAATTCACACAGTATTTTAAACTAAAAAATTGTTCCCCTGAGATTTTATTAGGTTTATAATATTTCAAATGAACAACAAATTTGCACGTTACAGTTCTCTGATGTCAGTTAATGATAACACTGATATGCAGGTAAACAAATAAAATATTTTCATTTTTAGTGCTTTTATTTTGACATTTTTTGTTCAAATTTTTATGATTTCGCTAATTAGCTAATCGTGTTGTTGATAATAAAGAATAGAATATATTTTCTTTTGGTACACAATAATATTATTCAAATGTATGTGATAAAAGAGTTAAAGATAAAAGGTCAAAATAATTTAAAAGTAATCAAAATGTAGTCACATTATATTACCTAAAACTGTGGAATCTAATAGATTTACGTTATAGACTACGATTTTTTGTCAGGTACTTTGTAATCAGTAATGGGCTGCAATTTATAAGTAATATTACTTATTATTTGTAATGCATATTTTGATGCATCATATTTAAATTATTGCTATTTTTATTTGATTGCTTTTCATTTTATCTACATTACTGACATTTTTCACTTTGGCTTTAAACACACATTGTACCTTATAGCTAAAAGAATTAGTACCATATAAAGGTATTAATTAAAAAAACTATTGGCTAATGATCACTAACAAAATGGAGTATGTTAACATATTAAATAACAATACGCAATACCCTTAAACAATACGCAGTGTCCTCCAGCTTATTAGTATCATATCAAGCATGCAGCTAATAACATCCAGGGATCTCAACCTGGCCAACAAATTAAAACTATAATCACAGCATGACTGCACAGATGCTGAGCCCAGGGGAGTAAAGCAGCTGGCTCACCTGGTAATGACATACGGGGTGAAACAGATGACGAAGGTTCCAATGAAGGTACTAATTTTGCGGGTGGCTCTCTGTCTTCTCCTTTTCTGCTCCTCCAGACAGCGCTGACGAACACTGGGCAAAAATTTAGATGATCCATTTAGATGACTTCTCTCACTTGAATTGTGTATTATGTTATTATGCATATGAGACAACCACACTGGACTGACTTTTATCCAGCTTCAAACAGATGTTATCTAAAACTGTATCTATGCACCAGATGAACATACATATTTCACCACCGACAATATTAGGAACATTTTACATATTCTCACAAAATATTCAAGAGACTTAACAGGTGTTCCCATAGAGTGAGGATGTTTGCCCAAGCTGTTTCAGTGAATCATTGAAATGTCAGATTAAATTCGTCACACCTGCAGTGGATTATTTAATACTTGTTCATATGGTCACTTGTGTTAAACAGAAGTACGGTGTGATTGGTTGATTGCTATCAGTCTATAAAAAGCTGTAGCTTTTTATTTATTTACATGGATAGTCATTTTCCTTTCTCTTTGCATGTGTGGAGGGCTGTGATACATCCCCTCCTGAACACCAGATGTGCTCATTACATGTGGTGTGTAGGGCTATTGTGATTTGTCATTGTTGGTTAATAAGTTATTGTGGTCGACATGTAGCCATTGAAAGTCATCCAGAGCTCTGGGCAATGAGCTGATGATGTTCACTCTCTGATGAGCACAAATGTCTCTTGATATCTGTTGGCACGTGAGAGAGGTGTGCTCAAACACTAATTTTTTTTCAGCCACATTATTTGGTAGCAGAATACAAATGTGCCACATTATATTATTTAATGTTGATCACTGATTTATTTTAAAGTAGAAATTGTTGATCACAGTTCTATTTATGTTTTGGGTCATTGCACCAGTTACATTTTTGATAGTAATTAATTAGTCCAAGGGGTCCAGTTAGAGTTGTTGATGTATTTTTTAGACCATCTTGATTTCATGTTGACATTTTACATGGCTACTGTGAAAAGTCGCATGACTTGAGCGGTTTAATTCCTGTTTGATCTATTGAAATATAATGCCTTTGTCAATGATCAGTCCAGTCTCAAAATCTCAGTTCATGCATTTTTGACATTTTTTCAGCTCTAGTTTTCCACCAGTTACAATTTTGACAATGAATATTTTAAATTCATGAGTTAGTTAATTAATTTCAAATATGTAGTTTGTTTCTGTGATATATCCAAGGAATAAAATGCATGTTCACTCAGTTAAGAACAATTATTTAGAATTCAGTAGGTTAAAATGCCTGTCAGATCTATTGTATGGGCTGTGGACCAAAACTGTGGTGCTGAAACCCAGCAGCTCTGAAGAGTTTCTCTGGCCTCTATTTAACGTTTGAGTGCTGAATATGTGATATAATTTTTATTGGTGCAGACACGTAAAATCAAAAGCATAATTTGAAAAAAAAAAAAATAGTAGTAGTAATATAGTAGTAAAAATAATAATAAGTAAGTTTAACAATGAAAAAAACTTAATTAAGTTACTTATATATATATATATATATATATTAGTAAAAAGCATGGGGAAAAGCAAGGGGAATTCCCAGAGTTGACTGTGCAAACATTATTGGTGTTATTGGTTATATACATTTGTTTAGGGTTTGTTGCATTTTATGTGATTTTTTAAAAAAGTTTATAATGTTTGTTAACATGATGATGTTTGGTAACATTTGAATTATTACTGAATAATGTTGTTGCATTTGATAATTTTGATGAACTTTTAATCAGCATATGGCCTATACATATGTGTTGTTACCAGCGCTTTTTCATGTTAGCCAATTCAATTTAGTAACTTGACAGTTAATATAGCCTAAAACGGGCCGTCGCCAATATCCTTGTATTATCGCCACTGTATTTCTACGATAAAGTTCCGGAAGCCACCGCTGCCAATTTTCTTTTTCTTTCTTTTTTTCTTTCTAAACGTAAAAATCTGCATGTTCGCATTAATTCTTACCTCGGGTGAATGTCCACCAGCAGTACGAGCGTTTGCATGGTTATCACGTCTATGCGCTTGCAGTGAAAGCGCGCGACTTTGAGCACTTTCAGATACGTGACGCAGAGCACCACCGACACCAACAGGAACGTGAGCGAGTGCTGCACCACGGTGTAAATCGCGAACTGCGTCTTGGCATTGACCGCCCTGCCGTTACAGAGCGTGCACGAAGCGTACAGCTGATGGTAACCCACCCAGGAGAGGCACGCGGCAACCACAGAGAAGGACAACGAGTGCACCCACGTGTAAGCCAGCGCGATTACAGCGTCCCGGTGACGGATCCTGGAATGGTAACTCAGAGGGAACACCACTGCAACCCACCGGTCGATACTGAGCGCAGCCATACTCAGCATGGAGTTAGTGGTCAGGAAAGTGTCCAGAAACCCCACCACCTGACAGAAAATGTGTCCTCCGGGATGCGCATTACTCAACACCCCGAAAAGAGTCAACGGCATGCTGGAGGCGGACAGAAGCAGGTTGCAGAACGTCAGGTTGAGTATAAACAACCCAGGAACCTGCTTGCGAATTTCTGCATTGTACAAGAAGCAGATCAGCACCAGCACGTTGGACAGCAGCGACACAACGATGATCACGACGAGTAGGAGAGAGAGCGCGAGCTCCGCTGTGTGCATGATCTTCCCCGCTCTTAAAGCCTCCAACTTTGAACCGCAACTCCAGGACAGTTCATGACGGGGAACTAAATCGCATCAATACAACTTGTAGATCCCCCAACGCGATATCCACTTGTACACGGGCGCTCGATCCACGGGTGTCCATGACTCCGACCTCCGTTTAGTCAGCGAAGTGTTGGGAAAATCCATCAGAACTGTTGGAACGCGAAATCTCAAGAGTAGACGATTAATCCGCTCTTCCTCGCAACCCTAAAGGAATGCCTCGCGCAATTGCGCAGCTCGGGTTTGCGTGCGCTTCTAATGCAGAATTCGCCCTTGAAACAGCTTTATATGTCAAAATGTCACCCCCCACCACCCACATACACTCACGAAATGCGCACACGTGACTAGCGTCAAAGGAATCGTCAGGGAATTAATTTTGTGAGAGGACTAAATTTAGACAGTGTTTATATTTGTTGAAGGGAACTCTTTCACGTCACGATGAGGCAAAAGCCCTGGGTCTCGTGGTACAATTTTATGATTCGCTCGCGCACACAGCTTCAGTCCTACAAGATCTTGAAGAGCTGCAGTCACTTTTATGCATTCAGGAACGCGATTTGTAACGCATTTAATTTCAACGTTTGTAACTTGGTGATTTGTAGGACTATAAGTCTCAAACATTCATATAATCCATATTTCATTGCTGCGTATGAAAGAAGTTTAGAAATCTACTGCTTATTATTAAACTGTGCAAATTAATGTAGAGTACAAGGTCCCAATAGAAACATGGAGATTTTAAATGGGCATGAATTTCTTGTGGTAAACTTTGACATGTGTTCTTTATAAGATATTCATATCAGACACATGCTAGTTTACTGCCTGAGTTTGGCCAAATACATTTTGTCCTCACCATTTAACATGCTGAGAGACGCCATGGAAATTATGAAAATTTCATTTTTCATTTCAATCTCTGACAATCAAACGTTTGATTAATATCAAAGAATTCCTAGATAGGGTGAAAAATAATCTGAGCAGCTCTTTTCAGCAGCAATTTGAATAGCTAGAGGCAGACACAAAGAAAAATAGAGAGTGAAGGAGGGTTTCGAAGTCTAGCACTTTTAATCAAACCTTTGGTAAAATATTGATGTAAGCTATCTAGGGGAGAAATATGCTATTATTGTTCAAGCCAAATCATTTCCAGTATACATTCTAAAAAAAAACATTTATGTAACTGAACAGATAATCACATTATTGTTGGATTCTATTAAAGTAGAATTTTAAAAAATGTGTGTGCAGTAGTTCATGTGAAGTTTTCACAAACACACACATTTAGTATATTTGAAGGTTATTTAATGGGTTATATATATAGTTCAAAACACACCCTGCACTTTTTAACGTGTCTTTAAATCTATGATCTCTCAATAATAACGAATCCAGTATTGCTAATACAAACAGTCGATTCTGTGACTTGGCTCTGTGTTTGAATACAAAAATAGAGAGAGAGTTAGAGGGGAGAGCCAGGCTTGATGCATTTGGCTCTTGTTTGCTTGGCTGGGGGATGTCAGATGAATTTCCTGTCACTTTGTGTATATGAATCTGTATGTGAATTTGTACATGTGCACGTGTCTGTGCGAGTGCACGTGTGTATGTTTGCATGTCGACATGTAGGGCACTACTTCATTTAACAGTATTCATAGCACTATTTTGACTGGAATGAGGATGACATTTTGAATGACAGTTTTTGTCTTATACCAGATATTTTGCTGGGGAATTACTTTTGTGTTGGCTCCTCTAATTAGAAAGCAACCCTGACATTTACTTTTACTGAACCAGAAGATCGGGTTACACACACCCACACACCAGCCCAGATTCGTATGTTGGATGCATTTCTATTTCACTGCAATGTCTCTCTTAAAACATAAACCCCTTTTTGTAGCATGAAGAGATAAACCAGTGTGCGCACACACACATCTA
>NW_015551147.1:288200-304023 GCF_001515605.1 Sinocyclocheilus anshuiensis | reverse complement strand
ATTATATTATATTATATATTATATTATATTATATTATATTATATTTATTATATTATTCTACAGTTAAAAGCCTCTAATATCAATAAACCCTTTTGAGCTTGTGGTAAGTGCTTTGGAAAACATTGCTGGTTGTCGTATGTTGATGTTGGGTTACTGGTATCATTCTTGCCACAGGACATCATCTACCTTTGGTCCACTGGATTCATGTTTCTACATGGCACAAGCTGTAGCTTTGCGAGGGCATAAAACCCTCATAATTTCCATTTCACTGGGTGCTTTCCTTGAGCACAGAGAAGCGCCTGTTGATCTATAATATTAATTTACATACATATTTTTCTCCAACATGACAGTGCATCCATCTAAGCATGCATTTAAAAGCTGAAAAGCACAGGTTGACCGAGCCCAGGGCAAGGAGGATGTCAAAATCATTCATTTGGATGTACATTTGGATGTATAAAATGTACATTTTGTGCTCCAGGGGATTATACCGAAGGTAAATTATGTGTAATTAGATGATGCTATTGTTTCTATAGCCTGGATTATACAGCCTGAGATCTGTGTGTATTGTAACCTCCCCAAACCATTGGAATGTGAGTGATGTACACATGATCTGCATGGTAAATACCATGAAATGCTGCCCTGTGGACTAGATGCATTGCATTCTGGGCCCAGTGATTCTGATTCTGCCATATTCATTATTGTGTTGCTTGTTGCAAGAGATGAAAGGCTTGTATGCACAACCCAGTTCATGTCATATGCTTAAGTCAAAGGCTGTATTTCAAAAGTTAAGAATGGCTTTCTGTTTCAGTTGATTTAGGATGTATTATATTCTGGTCTGCCAGGTTTTGAGATTGAGAGAGAGAGAGAGAGAGAGAGAGAGAGAGAGAGAGAGAGAGAGAGAAAATTGCTGCAAATAATGCAATACATTGACCTACGCAGTGAGAGTGTAGGTGAAGACCTCTCATATGATTAGCCAGATTTCATTTGTATATACAGTATTTTGCCAGTTTTAAAGGGGTCTTTTTATGTCAGGTTCTCCTCTGTAGCTGTGGCTCCATCTGGTGGTTTAACTGGTTAAATGCTTGTCTGCAATTTTGCAATCAGTACAGTTGCTTGCTCTGGATTTGCATTTGACCAGAATGCATTTAATTAATTTTATTTCAGAATTATTTTGATTCATTTATTGTCAGTTTCTATTTGTATGAGGACTGTTGTTTATTATGTATGCACTGCATATTCTGTGATTGTCTCTGAGGCATTTCATCTTTACTTTGACAGCTAATTTATTTTTGGTGGTGGAGCCCTGACTAATCAAAGCCTAGTCCTCATGTGATTAGAGGAAGCACTTGTGCACTTACAAGCAGGAAAAGAGTTACCAATTTAAGGGCCCTAGGCAAATGGGCCCTCTTCAAATGAACATATTTACCTGGAATTCCCCCAGATTCTTCCCACTGTCCAGCTTGCACAGTGGTGTCCTCTACACTCTTAAAAATAAAGGTTTCAAAAGGGGAGCTTTCATAGAAGAACCAGTTTGGGTTCTCCAAAGAACATTTCAGTGACCAGTTCGAACCTTTTTTCCTAGTGTGGAGAACATTAGAATAATGCAAAAAACCTGTTTCACTATAAAGAACCTTTTGTGGAGTTGAAAGGCTCATTGGATGTTAAAGGTTTTCCATAAAAACCGATGCCAATGAAGAACCTTTGTTTTTAAGAGTGAACTGTTGATTTTGTTTGATCATTGCTTGTTTTTCCAGATGTTTAAATGTGAACTCCTTGTTTTCACCTCTAGAGGGAGTGCTTGGGCTTCACTGAAAAAATTCTGGTCCCACAAGTCTGTCATCACTTCTCAACAAACCTAATAAACATCATCAGCATCCTATAATGCCCATGTGCGTTGTACGGGCAGAGTATAAGTGCTGTTTGGTCTGTCCTCAGAGGTCACAGTCAGGGTTAATCTGTCATGTTTAGCGAGACTGTGAGGGCACTATTTTTTTCCAACTGAGTTTAAAGCACTAGTTCACCCAAAGATTAAAATTCAGACATTTTTTTCTTCTGCGTTAAATAAATAAACCCAAAAAACCAAACAGAAGATGTTTTGAAGAATGTCTATTTTTGTCTATGTTATGAAAGTCAATGGGAGCCAAAATCTTCAAGCCTTAAAAAAAAAATAAAACACACACACACACACACACACACACACACAAAAACACCTGAAACATCTATCAAGATACTTTTCATACTTTTCATTACTTTCATAAAAAAAAACAATAATAAAAATAAAAAAATAATAAAATTAAAATAAATAAAATGGGGCCAATTCGCGTTTTTGTGTTCACTGCTGTAAATTTGGCATATAAGGGTCTATGCCGGGCAACAACTAATTAGTACTCATTACTAAACTGTCAAATAATTATGCTGCTATTTAACAGTTATTTGGCTAATTAGTTGAATTTTGATAAATTTAAGTACGTTCATTACAGTCCTGGACGTACCTGAGCATAAATGTCTTGCTCAAGGGCACAATGGTGATACAATTGTTGTTTGTGGGTTTTAAGCATGCAACCTTTCAGATTTTGGGCGAGACTATGCTACACCATTTCAGAGTGGACTTAAATTACTTAATTCAGACAGGAACCAGCAAAGAAAGATTTTAAAATGTTTTAAAGAATTTGTCAGTTCGCATTAGTTGTGCCAGCATTAAATTATAATCAATGTACTTCTTGTTACAGTGTGAGCAGTTTGCAAGGGGAAGTAAGGCCTCTTAGCTAAACACAATGAGATCCCTCTGATGACCTTTCAAGTTTTGCAGAGGAATGTACGCAGATCAGGCAGGTATGTGAAAGAGATCATCCTTGTGAAAACCGGGCTTGTTGGAACTATGGAGCTTTGAGTGGAAATCTGTCATTTAACTATTGAGGAGGAAAAGACAAGATAGAAAGTTTGGCAACTCTTAAGCGTCATAACTGTTCCAGATTTTGAGTAGTATGTCCAAAACTATTTGTCTTGCCATAATAATTTACTGTTAGTTGTGACTTGAGTTGTTTATGAGTAGACTTCACATGATAAAGATATTTTGGATCTTTTCTCCTTCCAAATGTCTCTTTCTGTCTATCTCCATCTCTATTTATCTGTGCTCGGGTGAAACCGCCTGTTCGGTGAATCTGCCACTGGGTGTAAGATGATATTTTCCCCCCTCTCTCTCCCCTCTTAGTGTCTTTATTAGCAGGTAATGTCCAAAAAGAGGATTAGAGACGGAAAAGGAGAGACATGGTCCTGTGGATGGATGAATGTCATATATGGGATGGTTAAAGGAGGGAACGGAGGTTTATAGAAAGGAGAAGAGGAAAGAAGAGATCACACTGCTCGGGGATATTTGGGGGGATTATCTATTTGTTAGATGTATGTGAGTGAGACAGACAGACAGACAGAGAGAGGGCAGTAAACTCTGGCAAATACTTTCTATAAAAGTATTAATCGAATAAAACCAGGGTGTGAATCATGGGGTTGTTTGGAGAAGTCATGAAATAAAACTGGAATCCCCATTAAGGAAGTCAAAACAAAACGTTAGGGGATAAATCTAAATGTCTCGACAGGGTTTTCTGTGTTTTTATTTATTATATTTTATGGAATTACACAGAACTTCATTTGAGCCCCACACATGACATCTGGAAAAATTGATATCATGGCCATTAATTAAGACTTTGATTTCCACAGTTTATACATTTTAGTGAAATTGTGGACTACTTGATTTCCTTATTTTAATTTAGTTAAATCATGGCTCCGTACTCAGGCACTGCTGATTTAAAATCTGCTAATAATCTAATAGTCAAAAAACAGTATCGAAAGCTAACTAAGCCCAACTAAGTACTTCCTCTAACAGGTCAACTTGCCCAGCTCCCTGATTCTTCTGGTTTGGAAGTCTTTGCTCACTGAATATAAACCTAACAGACCACTCAGATCATTAGGATCGAGTCAGTTAGAAATACCAAGGGTTAACACAAAACAAGGGGAATCTGCTTTTAGCTATTTTGCCACCCACAGTTGGAATCAGCTTCCAGAAGAAATCAGATGTGCTAAAACATTAGTCACATTTAAATCTAGACTCAAAACTCATCTTTTTAGCTGTGGATTTATTGAATGAGCACTGTGCGATGTCCGAACTGATTGCACTGTATTTATGTATAATCATTTTCTATTTTTAACTGTCTTAAATTCATTTTAAATTCCTTGTTTTATTCTTGATTATTTTTTTTATGATTATTTTACTTTCTTTTATGTAAAGCACTTTGAATTACCATTGTGTACGAAATGTGCTATATAAATAAACTTGCCTTGCCTTGCCTTGCCTTAAAGAGTTCTAAGCCATGAACCAACATGAATAGCTACGAGGTAAATCACAACATTACAAACTTTGAATCAAAACCGTATTCGAAAATCAGATTTGTCCAAACAGCAGATTAAAAAACATCACAATCTACAAGTAATCCACACAACTCCAGTCCTTCAGTTAGTGTCTTGTGAAGTGAAAAGTTGTGTATTTGTAATAAACTAATACTTCATTAAGGCTTTTTAACTTAAACCGTCACTTTTGGCCAAAATACAGGTCTATCCCCTGTTGTCCTCTCACATCAAAATCCACAGACATAGTTGTTTAAAACTATTCAGTGGTGCGTTTCCCAAATTTTTTTTTAGAAACCTGTGGTTCCACTTACAGTAACTCCATTGTTAACAAAGGAACTTGCAACCATAGTTGCATTTGGGAAACCCCTGGATGTTTTCACTTGTAAACAGTGCTTGATCTGTGTGTATTTCTCTTCTTACAAACATGCAGCTTTTGGCTTCACAAGACATTAACTGATGGACTGGAATCATGTGAATTACTTGTGGATTATTGTGATGTTTTTATCAGCTGTTTGGACTCTCATTCTGAAGAAAATGAATTGGATTTTTATTTCTAGAACTTTACTGTTGCAATTGAATACAAAATGCATACTGTGCGAAACAGGTCCCATAATGAAGGTCTTCATATAATGACCCAGGTGTACACCAATCGTGGATAATTGTGGATATAAATTAGGTCATGGCTAGGTCTCTGATGTTTTCTTCTTTCTTCTTGTTAACAGGTTAGTGTGGCCGCATTCAGAATATTAAAGTTCACCTAATATTCACTACTGAATGGCTTGCATTGTCCAAGATAAATTTTTTTTCGTCACTCATTCATAATTGAAGCTGGTTTGAAGCCGATTCAGTGTGGCAAACTAAAAGCGTCTCTCCCCTGAACTCTCCACCTGCGGAAGTGTCTCCAGCTTTAGTGTAACCTGCCCTTCTGGAGGTTAATGTGAGGGAAATCAGATTTGGGTAGGAGGCATCTCTAAGCCTTCGGAAAGTAGAGGAGCAGAGAGTAAGAAAGAGCTTTTTGTGTTGTGTGAGGATTGAACGCTACGCTGTATGGCCAATTGACTTCTTCTCCAATTCATCAAATGCACTGTTTACCTAATCTGCCATAGCATTTCAAAACGCATTAAAACCGCAGGTAGATAAGCTCAGCATTCCTACTCCTGAGTCAGGATAGTCTTACCTTCACCAAAAAGGCAAACCATTTCTCTCTCTCTCCCAGAGGATTAGCTCTTGTGTGAAATGCATACTGTAAAGTGCTACCACATCTTGCTTAAGGACAATTCCACCCACCCCTTCCAGATAAATAAAGTATTATTGTGCAGTTAAGGAAGATTAGAAGTTAGAGCAGGGGGTTGGTGCTTGTGGGTTGGGGATTGCGGATATCTGAAATTGAGTTTAATGCCACGCTTATCAGAATTCCTCCCGTCTCTAATAGTGCACACTGTTGTGTGTGGCAGAGGGGGAGGAAGCGAGGAGACGGGGTCATATCCTCTACAGTAGGGCGCAAGAAGGAAATTGTGAATTGAGTTGCATTAAAGCCTCTTTTTGTAAAACAAGACCGACAGCAAAGTGAATTGGCATGGCAGGATGCGGAGGAAAGGGCCAGATGCGAGGTGTCAGTTGCAAATTGAACTTGGACGGTGTGTGAGAGGCCTGTCGGGTGTTATACAAACTGCTTAACACATCATTCATGTCGCCTAGGGAATAAGATAACCGAGGATGTGCTGTTGCACCATATTTCACCTTTTAGCCTAATTTCCAGAGCATAGACATTTTCCAAAGAAAAAGGAAATTTTGCTATTATTACTCATAACCTCCAACCTATATGACTTACTTCTGTGGAACACACAAAAAAAACAAGAATTTGGAGTCAATGAGCTCCATTGTTGTTTTATTGACTTTCATTGTATGGAGAAAAACAGTTCAAAAATATTATCTTTTCTGTTCTACATAGGAAAGTCATACAGGTTTGGAATGGGGTAGGTGATATACCGGTTGACGACTTTTAACTGGTAGAAATTTGTCAACCGGTAGAGATTTTGGACTATCGTCTCTATCGCGTTTGCATGCTCAGGTGACGTTGAATGAAAACTTATCGTATTCATTAGTTTTGTGGTTTAAAAAACAAGTGATTTTAAGCCATTGAAATGCAATCAGTAGCGAAAAAGAACTCGTTTCGCTATATGTGTGTGCTGTCTGAGAGACGCGCACATGTGAAGACTTTGCTCATAGAACGCGGTAGTATTGAAAATAGTTATTTTTGCCGCTTTGTTGGCCTTGAACCGTCAAATATTAACACTTTTATATGTCTTGAGTGATCGCAAACAGCTGAGAAAGAAAACACTTGTGTAACAGTATATTGGATCTGGGCAGCTCTTAAAGTGACGGCAGTCTAATATTCCTGCTAAACTAAAATAACAACTTTATTCAACAATTCTTCCTTTTCGTGTCAGCGTCTGCCGCCATTCACAAGAGCAGCACGACATATGCGTGTGCATTCCTCTGCTCGTAAACAAGGCGCAGCGCATGCGGATTCTACGTCAGCAGCATTCTACATCATTTTTTGGCTGAACTATCCCTTTAAACGAAAGCAAACAGCTGAGAAAGAAAACGTGTAACAGCATATTGGATCCGGGCAGTTCTTAAAGTGACAGCAGTCTAATATTCCTGCTGTCTATCAGTCATGTTAATAAAACAACAAAAGAGAGAAAATCTCTCACTGCTTCTGACTAAATCACTTTTGTAGCTTTAATAAGAAGAAATATATATTTAATTTTCACAGTGAAGAATATGCTGTGTTTTTATAGGCTACATTTGATAGCTTTATATAATGTAGCATTTCTTATTTATCTACTGTAGTTTTCTTGTCTTATTGCTTGTAATTAGTTTCTTATTCTTATTTAATTGCTGACTGTTTACTTGTCTTCAGTGAGCTTGAGCTTTTTTTAATTTAGGCTAGTATATTGTTGATATTGACACTTTTGACAAGAATTATGAAATTTCTATGGTATTAAAAATGTTGATATCTTATTGTGATAGACATCGTTACCATGAAATAAAATTACTCATATTGTGATGTAAAATTTTTGGTCATCGCCCACCCCTACATGAGGGTAAGTAAATATTGACAGAATTTATTTTTGGGTGAACTATCGCTTTAGCGACTAAGTCATTGAAGTCAAAAGCCCACTCAAACTGGCTTGAGGTCTGCTGTATTATTCAGCCAGTGACTCACCCCTCCATTTTGTTTTCTATGAGTTTCAACTTTGAACTTTTAATCAGATAATCTTAATTTCCTTTTGCTCTTTACTGTGGCAAGCCAGTTACCATGGAAACAGAGGGCCAATGTAGCCAAGAAGGGCTTATACCTTGTGCCTGAGCTGTTTGGCCTGCTATCAGAGAGCGCACACACATGTTTCCAGGTAGTGTTGATTGATTGGGTGATGATGAGAGGTAAGGATAATCTGAATATTTAGTTAAGGCCATCCGGATGCTATTACCTTTCCCCACAGGCATTTCTTCTGGAAAGGGAATGGACAAAGTGTGCTCCTCTGAGGTTCATTTCAACAGGCACTTATTTAGGCGTACAACGCTGCTTTCTGCACTCTCACTGTGCATTGTATAACTGCAGACTGAGCACAGTATGAAAAAGATGAGAGGAAGTCATGGATTTGCAGTTGTCATGCGAAACATTTCAATATAATTTAGGGTTTTTGATGAAGTTGTTTTGAAAATTAAGTTGTAGAACATTACAGGGTCTAAGCTAGTGTCATATAATGCATACAATTTGTGTGTGTAGGTCTATATATGAGCGTAAGCGAGATAAATATTTGTCATTCTTCAGGCTGAGAAGAGCAGGAAGATCTGATACAAGTACAAAAGGCTTACAGTGACCCTTCACCACAAACAGACTGATCCGATGAGGGATATAATTAGGGAACGTTCATAAAATACCCATTTACGGTCTCGGGACATGTCGAGACAGAATCAAAGCTGGAGTCAGATCAAAGAAGACAGTGGAGCTTTTCTGGCATGATTCAGCAGATCTTATTAAAAAATTATCTTGATACTGAACTATGTGCAAACGTTTTTTTTATAGGTTTCTTCAAATGCGTTGTTGCTTGCTTTAAGCAAACAGACTTTTTTGCGGGTTTAGAAGTAACAGAAAAATTAAAATGCTCCAACAATTAGTAATCTGAGCAAAGTTATCACCAAAAATTTCAATCTGCCAACCACTGCGACCTAGCAGCGCAATCTGATCATACTGTCAACCAAGTTTATTAGAAGAATGTCCATGCACTGAAAGACTGACAGGGGCTCTCTTCCACTGGCTGGGCTGAAACAGAGGTTAATTGACAAAAGAAACCATGTGTGTGTGTGTCAGTGCGTGCATGTGGGTGGATACGGCTGTGTGTCTGACAGGGTAATTGCCTTGTTAAAAGAGAAACGGAGGCAATATTTTGAAAGAATCACATCCCCATATAATCAGCCTTTGAGAATGATGAAAGAGTGAGGGATGCCTCTTAGATCAATTGTACAGTCATTTCAGCTATTTGGAATCAGCTAAATTCTGTTAGAAGAGACAATTTTGGACCAGACACAGAAATCTACTTTGTTCCTTCTAACTTTGTCAAATCAGTCATTGCAACAAATATATGCATTGATAAATGTGGCAAAGTAGCTAATTTATCATTTTTAGGCATCAAAAAAAGAAAAGAAAATCTTACCAGACTAACTTACTCAAGTTATTGCAACTGTTTCCTTCTGTCATTCCACATATGACACATAGGCGGCACTGTAGTTATACACTTATCTCATGTTTCTTAAATATCTAGCTTATTGAACATTCACACTTTAATGTGCACTTGTGGGAATACAGTTCATTAAAGGGTTAAGTGGTGTTTCTTTGATCTGAATTAAGTTCATTCCATTTTTATAAACTTGACAGCATCCCATTAGGGAATATGATACTATCAATGAAGAAAAACATTTAAATTAGATAACAGTAAGTCAATTATCAAACCATTGCTTTAGCAATGGATTATTTATTTTATACACAGATTTGCTGCAAATATTATCTTTCTCTCTGATGCAAATCATTTTAAATATACAACAGTAAAATGTGTTATTTCCATACAGTCTACCTCTGTAAAGTACCATGCATTCCGCTGTTACTCTGTTTCCTTGAAAGTCAGATCATTATCAACTGTTTAATCTATCTGTGCAAACCCCAGTATCAATCGATCTATTCATCCCTCGTTCCGCATTCACGCAAGTTATTCACACTATTCAAATCTTTAAATAATTACAAAAAGAGTGCAGGGGTTGAAACAGGTGGAGAAGATAAAGGATCAAATTTGAAAAATGAGTGCAAATGTACATGTTGAGGAATCAGATGGAGCACCGGTCACAGGGATATCACTTTCTTTAAGCTGCAGAGAGGATAACAATTAAGTCCTGGATTTACCGTGCGCCAACTCTACTGTGAACATAGCATGACAATGCACAGTATCAGTTGTGTAAATAAGCAAGACTCTTTTAGCATCTCTACTATTTGCAATTACCACTTATTTGCATCTTACTGAGGAACCGGATATGCAAACAGAGAATGAATAAGTCCATGTAATATATAATACCAATGTTCAAAACTAACCTCTGTAGAAAACCACCAAACACTATATTCAAAAAGGGACTCATATTCATCTTTACTATCCATTCTGAAATGGTTTATCTTTTTCTCTTTTCAGAGGACCTCTGACCTAGGCACTTAAACCCTGACCCCTGGGAGCCGGCTGACAGAAAATGAGATTAACTCCCATTAGTTGGCTGCTCAGTGAGGCTTTGCGCTCCTCAGGCTGTAGTTCTCCAAAATATAGTGCTTTTCATGGTCAGAGGCAGTCAATTATAATAAATACATGTCAGGAGTCCACAGTGTCAGTGTATTTCAGTGCGAGGAAACGGTTCAGTTTATAAGCTGAAAGAAAATTGTCTTTGTGCTGTAATTCAAGGATGGAAATGTAAAGTGACACGATCTTAATCTCAGCTCCTGAACTGGCCATTTGGCTTCTGTGATGTGGATGCATGTGATCAGTTAACAGGCAGATAGTGGCCGGTCAGAGGTGAGGTCAATACGTTCCCAGCCTTGGTAAAACAGGTGTACACACAGCCTAGGTTACATACATAGGAGTGTGAGTGTGTGTGTCCCTCAGGACCATGTTCGACGAGGGGGACTGTGTTTCCTGTACTCAAAAATGTCTTTGACTAGATTCAATCTAGTGAAACACGGCCCTCACTCTTGAAACCCTAACTACTCTTGACACACAAATGCATGTGCCTCTTAAATTAACAGGTTCCTATGAATATATCAGTCGGTATGTGCAAATAAATGCAAGTGTGTGCGTATAAAAGGGAAAGTTTGTGCGCGAGTGAGAAAAATAGAGCTCGAGTCACTAGATGCCAATGTGAACAGGCTCTTTCTCTTACTGTTTCGCTCTGTGAATCCAAACAACACCGTTATTCATCCACCAAGTTCCCCCCGGCAATTCACCCACCCCTCCCTTTTAATCCCAGCTTGGGCCGTAACCATCGCTTCCATTCTCTCCGAATGTAGCCGCACCTGAACTGCTTCACCACAGGGGCTTGTTCTGAGCAGCATGAGGGGCGGCGAGGCCTGAAACCAATCCCTGTTCGGGATCCCACCACTTCCTCCCAATTGTTCCCAACAAAGCCGGACAGGCATAAATGGGCTGCTATCTGTGTCACAGAAAATTGGAGAGCAATTTGTTTCCTATTAAACAAGACTGTCAGTTCGGTTTCTCCTCTTGTTTTTCTCACTTGCTTGTTTTTTTTTGGTGTTTTTTTATTGTTTTTGCCAGGCCAAAGTGTCACTTGTGAGGTTTTCCCCCGACAGCCAAGTGGCTTGGACCCCCCTTTTAAACCTGAGAACGCACCTGTTTCGCCTGCACAGGTAATTGTAAGAATGTAGAGGGGAGACCTTAGGGGTAATGGATTCAGAATAGATGCTCGAACCAACACAAACACACACACACAGCTTGAATATGGCACTGAAGAGGCCTGTTTTGCAGTTCTGTAGGCTGCACCTGCTAAGTGGGTGATCTCTCTACCCCCAGTTCATGTGAGGGTCACAAAAGCTTAATGTGACCCCCATCCTCTCCCTTTCTTTCTCTCCCTCTCACACACACAGTCTCAACACAGATCACATCTGCCGTTATTCTGCCTGAGGTGAACAGTTCAGTGTGCGCACAGACAGCCACAGTAGTTAATAACAGTTTAAATGGACGTCTTCGCATCTGTCTTTACTGCACTGTTGTTATTTCATTCCAGTCTAGCGTAGTCCACGGTTTGTGACATCACTGTTCTCAGCTAAATGAATGGCGCTTTATTCCATATCTAATGGCAAATGCACTGTTAATGTTTGAAAGTTTGAGGCTGGTGGTAAGATTCTATTTAACAAGAACACTTTTATTTAGCAAGGACACATTCAATTATTTAAAAGCGAACTTGTGAACTTGCTATTCATCAGGGAATCCTGAAAAAATGTATTAATGGCTTACACAAAATATGTGTTTAACATTGATAAGAAATGTTTGATGAGCACCAAATCAGCATATTAAAATAATTGAAAGACTGAAGTAATGACTGCTGAAAATTTAGCTATGCTAAAATGGAAAACAATGATTTTCCATAATTTTACTGTTTTTACTATACTTGGATAAATACAGCCCTGAAAAACATAAGAGATCATACCGACCCTAAACCTTTGAATGGTAATGTAGGCTAGTGTATATGCACTATATATACAACAGACACATTGTGGATAGATCAGTGAAACTGATTTATGCTGAAATGTATGGAATTCCCCATTACTAAACGTAACCGTAGGCCTGGCAACGTGGAAATACAGTCCGTAGCTTTGCGGATGGTGTAAAAGACTCTCACTGGTGTGATATTTGCATAGAGATTTGATCAAGAATGTGTCAGAAGACTGTTGGATTGTGAAGAATGACCACAACAGATTAAAAAAAAAAACATAAAAAAATAATCAACTATAAATAGCTCTTTATGTTAAACAATAATAAAATGCAGCATATGTAAACTAGAAATACTTCAGAATTAGATTCAAAGCTTTTCTTCACAGCCTGGTTTGCATGTTTGCATGTACATATTGCCTGTGGAAATGCATGTAAATGGTTTTCTGACAATGATTTGTATTGTTACCTAATACAAACACCTGACTTTTGGCTTCTATATAATGATCAACATTATCAATATTGTTTACAGTATTTTATTTCATTACAAGTATCTTAATGGAAACCCATGTCCCATTCAATTGACAGTTCCCTTCCAAGGGAACTTCGAATTGCATCCTCTAGGGGTCGCTATGGGGAACGCCTTCAGCGTGACCAGTGTCTGAAGCATACATCTAAACACGACAATAACATTGGCCGGCGACAGCCTGTGACGTCATCACCCGGTGCGACCACAGTATAAAAGGGCGCCAGGAGAACACGTCATCCTTTTCTTCATCTTCAAGGACTGTTTTGTTTGAAGCGTGCTTTTCCGGTAGGAAAATGTGCTCGTGGGGATCGCGGATGTACCTGGCTGATGAGTTAAAGAAGGGTCTTTCCCTTTCGCGCTCATCAGTCACGGACGAGAGTGAGCTGCTGGACGACGATTCTTTCTCTCTTACATCGTCTGATCCAGCGGCTAGTGCTCTGCTGGCTCAAAGCCAGGACGAGGACGAAGAAGTCGAGACTGAGTGCTCCCAATCCTCCTGCCCCACGTATGATGAGCTGCTTGAAGTTATGGATCACGCCACGGCGAGGCTTGACTTGCCGTGGAAGCGGGACAAGAAAATGACACCTCGAGCCGGCCTCGATGAGCGTTTCCTTTCTAGCCATAGCCCTCCAGCTCAGGTGAGCCTTCCATTTATTCCAGATCTCCATGTGGATCCCCCTGTTGAAGAGACGCTGGCCTGCTATCTCTCAATGGGGGAGACATCTTCTCTTAAGGCTCCCTCCCTGCCGTCCAAACCTTTCAGGATACATCTCGTTTGAATGGCAGGGCATACACAACAGCAGGTCAGGCTGCAGCCTCATTGCACACCATGGCGGTGCTTCAGGCTTATCAGGCTGATCTGCTGAAAGACCTGGATAAAGATCAGGGTCTTTCCCCTGATGAGGTGGCTGAGTTGCGTTGCACCACAGATCTTGAGCTCCGTGGCAGTGCCATCAGATAGTTGGGCTGCTTGCTGCCTACCTGATAAGCTGCCTCTATTTGGGTCAAGCCAGCCAGTGCTCCCCTCACCTTGGAGGGTTGTCTTTGAGCCTGCCGCTCCCGGTTGAGCGTCTGTGGACTTCTCCCTTCGAGTCCTCCACTCATTTGAGCTCCATTGAGTAGCAGCCTCAGGTTGTTAGGCCTCTCTCCGCCTCCCTGTTGAGCTGCTCATCTTGTGGGTCGAGCTTAGCAGTGTCCTTGCGGGTTTCTTGAGCACACCCCTCTCGATCTGAGCGTTCGAGTCCCCCTTCTATTTTTGAAGTTGGGCCTCCGCTCTTTTGAGCTCCGGATAGCAATCATGCCAGGCAGCTGGACCATCTCTTGCCTCCCTGGCGGGTTGCTTGTTAGGTGAGCTAGCTGTGCTCTTCTCACCATGAAGGGCCTCTTGCAAGTGCGCCGCTCCCTATCCGGGCATCTGTGAGCAGATGCTTAGGATTCTGTTCTGTGAGCGCACCACAGTCATGTAGAGCCCCTAGGCTGGTTTAATACAGCCTCGGTTACCCCTTAAGCAACAGTGTTTCTAATCCATGCTATGGTAAGTGCACACGCTGAGCTTCTGTGCACTTTCTAAAATCCACATTGTTGTAAGTGTGCACGCTAAGCTTTCTGTGCACTTTCTAAAATCCTGTATGGTAAGGGTTACGCACTCGTCAGCCTTGTTCCCTTTCTCGGAGTTGGTCTAGGCTCCGGTTCTTGCCTTGGGCTCCACTCAACTTATGTATTTCTGTTGATACATTTCTGAGCAGGGTGTTGCTACCAAAGATCTGTCGAGTCAGTTCTTTGAGCAGGTTTTTTCAGAACCGGCGGTAGCCCCCTGGGTGGCAGGCCAGGGTCTGGTTTGGTTTTTAGACACCTGGCCGTATCCCCTTAAAGGAATCTCTTTCTTCTGATTCCAAGCCTTAAAGCTCTGCCCTAGGCTTCCTGGCCCAGCCCTTAACTGGTAAGTTATTTTAGGGTATGCAGCTCAGGCCCTTGGCCGAAGGGGATAATGTCACTGACAGCCGTCAAGACGTCCTTTGGGGCAACTCCCATGGCTATGGTAGAGTTGGTACTTGGTGCTCGCCGTGGTTTCTGGCATGCACTCCATGGCGGCATGGGTATACCGTTCCCCTAGAGGATGCAGTTCGAAGTTCCCTCGGAAGGGAACATCTCAGGTTACGTATGTAACCATGGTTCCCTGAGAAGGGAACGAGACACTGCGTCCTCTAGTTCCCTTGCCATGCTTCGGACGTAAGCTTCAGACGAAGAAGCGGATTACGTGTTCTTCCGGCGCCCTTTTATACTGTGGTCGCGCCCGGTGATGATGTCACAGGCTATTGCTGGCCAATGTTATTGTCATGTTTAGATGTATGTTTCAGACACCGGTCATGCTGAGGGTGTTCCCTATAGCGACTCCTAGAGGACAGACACAGTGTCTGTTCCCTTCTCAGGGTACCATGGTTACATACGTAACCTGAGATGTTTTCTATTGTGTTTTAAGACAAACACCTGACTTTTGCCGAGACGTTAGTTAAATATCTATGTAATGATTAACAATATTGATATCAGTATCGTTTATATCATTATATCATTACATGTATGTTTGTAATGGAAAGCCCTGCCACATCCACCAGACTCTATGGCACTACATTAACTACTGAACACATATGGTTCAGTTCATTTGCCAGTGAGCACCCTTAAAGAGGTACGATGGATGAAGGATTTAAAAAGGGTTGGGAAAAAAGATTGAATGAAAAAATGACCCTCTCTCCACTCTGCTTTTGTGTGGGGAGTCTGGAACCCCATCTGTGCGAGAGGAGAGGCGTGAAATGTTCTGTAATTACTAGTAATGATGTCCTAAGATCAGAGACTCAGCCCAAACAAGGTAATTACGTGATAAATGTGTGTATGAGCACACTGACCTGGAGTCAGCAGGGCCTTTGAGACAGGCGTACGATGGACAGCTAACAGAGATATCTGCTCAAAAGGCCTACTGGGACCTGCATAGATCTCTATTGTCTGAAACACTGTCTCTTGGTAACAACATGGATCAGGGTTCAGCTAAGGGTATGTGTGTGTTTGCATATGTAAGTTTACTTTTCTTCCAAAAAAAATTCTTTAATATTTACAAAAGATGAGGTGGAGATAG
>NW_015551147.1:285470-288189 GCF_001515605.1 Sinocyclocheilus anshuiensis | reverse complement strand
CATATTTACAAAAGATGGTGGAATAGAAAATGATTTGTATATGTGTTTTCTTTTTTTCTTTGAGTTATTTTTTATTTTTAATAGAGCGAGATAAATAGTTACAGATAAATAGATTCATTCAAATATTTCTTATTATATATTATTGTAGAATTAATTTAAATATAATTTTTTTGTAATATTAAATGTAATTTTAGAATTATTTATTACATTTATTATTATTATTTTAGAATTTTTTATTTTTATTTTTTATTTTATTAAATTTTTGTATTCGTTTTTTTATTAGTAATAATTTTTCTATACATAAGAAGACTGAAATGTGGAGGGGGTGTGATTGTGCTGGGCAGGTGTCAAGGGTTAAGTGCCTCACTCAAGGGCATAACATTGGTCAGAGAAGAGAAGATCCGCAGGGATTTGAACTTGTATCTTCTAAGTTATAGTTTGCTGTCCTTATTTAGCCACCAGTATATTGCTTTGGTAAATTTTAAACCGCTGGGTTAAATTTTATACGCAGCTAATATTGTATTATGTCATTATTCCTATAAGAGATATACATTCATTAACCTCTATCTAGTAGGTAAACAGTGAACATTAATTTTGATTTCTAGATTTGAGTAATTTTGTTTGATTTTGATATTACTAAAGGACTTCTGGACTACTACATGATTAGCATGGCCTTGTTTTCTTAAGTTAATGCAGAGGTGAATTGCCAGCTTTACACTTTCATGATCTATAGTATATGATGTACTAATTTGATGTGGCCTAACTGTGTTTTCAGACCTAGATTTGACTGATTTGTCTGTAAATATGCATGTAATGAATTGATGTGGGAACAGAAAGCTCCAGAGAGACGGTTAGTCCATGATCACTGAGGCCATGGCAAATAACTGATCCTCTAGTGCTTCACTTTTTAAATGCAAATAAGGCCCTGCAGAGCAAACAGGTAGCATGTTTTCTTTTGTCCTCTTAAGGTTTAGAGTTGTTTGTGATATATTATTCATCTGTACTCGAGAACTGTTTTGGTGACTTTACAGAATGCATGGTAATAAGATAATTTAAATTCTAACACCTCGTTCATCACAAATCTGATAGCCATGCAAAAAAATGTTTTAGACTATTACGGTGACTTCAAATGAGGAATCATAGTCAAGAAAAAACAGCCAGGATTTGCCTGAGATTTGCCTAACCTCTAAAAAAAACAATGCCGGCTTTATCGATGAGTATTTTATGCTCCGTAAGCTTGGCTGCCGTTATACAAATTACTGTTGTATTGCACTCTGTTCGACTTGAAAGAGGATATTAAACATTATCACATTTGATCTGTTTATTCATTAGCCCAATTCCATACCAATATGCCTCGTTGGTTTTAGGGGGAAGCAGGCCTTCTGTTTGTCCTGGATTTTACATCTGCATTATTATTTAGCTACTTCATGCAGAAAATGTGTCAGGTATTTTTAATTTACTAGGATATAATAATGCATAATTCAATGATAAATCTGTTACAAAGTGTGTATGTAGATTACAATATAAAACCAAAAATATGATGTCTAGAAATTTGGAGGTGACCTACTAATACCCCATGTCACCTATAGATGGCGACAGTGCCTAATTTTCTGTGCAATGTTTCCATTGGAAGGATTAGATTAAAAAGCCCTCACTATTCCTACAAATGATGGGACTCCAATTCTTTTGGATTGCATGTGTAGAGTAAATGTACTTTTTTTTTTTTTTTTATAATTTATTTTTTTGCCAGCATTTCTCAGAAAAGCTTTGCTCTTAATGTGAATTTTATGGTACAAATATATTTAAATAGAGAAGAGATAAAACAAGATATGGATACCATGTAAATTACCTGAGTTGTATGGGTGATAAACTGTCCTAGATTCTTCTAAACATACACAAGCCTAGTAAAGTCTGTTATAGTCTTATGTTGAGAAAAATAATAGTTGTGCCTGGCAAACAGATGAGTTACCTGACATACAACAAGTATTAGGGAAATGACAGTACACACATCACACATCTCTGTGCGAGTATAAAGTCAAACAAAAGAAACAGCGTGTGAAAGAAATAAAGGGACAGCGACGGACAGAAAAGGCAGAACATGAATGAGAGAGGGAGAAAAAGGACAGTTTGTCACGAAGTCACCCGCATAAAGGCTGAGAAATGTGCGAAATGCAGTAATTGCGTGAAGCAGTCAGTGTGTGCTGAATAGAAGCGCTGTTGAGTCGGATTCTGCTTCCGTGATGCGCGCGATCGGAGGCATCTTCAAGAGCGTCTGCGTGAATATGTTACTCATTACCGCGGGCAGATAAAAAGCCAGAGAATGCAGAGCGATTGTTCTGTGGTGCTGGAGAAAGACAGTCCTCCCCTCTTCATTAGCGCTGGAGAGAGATAAGGGAGCGAGTGAAATAAAGAAAGGGATCACTCGGTAATGTTTACACGGCTACGCGGGTGAAGTTGACGGCATAGCGCGCACGGTTTCCCGGCAACTGCCTCTTGTGCGAGGCGCCGGGGACACGGCCATTATTAATACACAGACGTGTATTTGGGTAATGAAGAGAGTGGACAGTGACACAATGACCTCAGCCACTAAATGTCTCTGAGTCTGAATATATACCATGAAGAATTACTGACAACTAAAGTATCTTTAAAATGAACAAGAATCTTATCTGTAGTTTGGTTTCAAAGTGATTTGACACACACACACACACACACACACACA
>NW_015551147.1:275038-285460 GCF_001515605.1 Sinocyclocheilus anshuiensis | reverse complement strand
ACAACACACACACACATGAATGAATTTACAGCTGCTTCTGCTGGTGTGGAAAGTCATGAGTCATACACTCTTAAAAATAAAGGTTCTTAATTAGGTTGTTTATGAGTCCTTGAAGAAACGTTACCATCCATAGAATCTTTCCATTGCACAAAAGATTCTTTATAGTAGAAGATGGTTCTTTAGATTATTATAATGTGCCTCACACCTAGAAACCTCACACCATTAGCTGAAAAGTTCCTTGGAGAACCCAAAATGAAGGTTCTAGGGCTGCACAAATTGCCTTTTGGAAGCTTTATTTATTTATTTATTGTATAGTATTTTGAGTATATTGTTGCAAAAAAAAAAACTCCACTTAAACCAGCCTCAGATACCTTGTTGGATGATTAAGCTATAGTCTCTTGGCTGGTTTTAGAGGGGTTTTGGGAACTTTTCAACTGGTCAGGCTGGGAAGCAACTTAAAACCAGCTTGCCAGTCTATGCAACCATTTTAAACCAGCTAAGATCATTTTTAGGATGGTTTAAGCGTATTGATATGGTATAGGCTGGTTGACTTATACAGTATGATGACTAGGTAAGCAAGTAGTGTGTGGCTGTGAATATCAATTTATCTTTAGCATGTTTCCAACCAGGACACACTAACTTATGTAAACAATTTAGATAGTAAAGACATTGACGGTGGTGGCCTACAGCAGAAACTAACCGTAGATTTGTGTTCATGTGGGATGATAGAGGGGTTTATTTTCCATTTTATGCAAATCAAAAAAGCATAAAGAAAAAAAGTGGTCTTAGATGGAGATTTTAGACACACGAGCCCCCCGTAGCCCTCCTAATGGTGTGTATGACAATGACAGCGTGTGTCTGCGCGTTGCTTTATGGCCCCAATGACTTCAATCACTCCCTGGAAAAACAAATCTGATCTGGTCTACCTGCCTCCATCACGCCATCCTCCAGAACAATGATAGATAGATAAAAGCCAGTGTCTGTGGGTTTGTGTATTAAATAAAAAAGACGGATGTCCCCGCGGCTGGCTGTTTGGCATTGCCTGATGTGAGTCATTTATCTAAATGTAGCCGTGGCAGCCGGGGCCCTGGGCTGACAGAAATGACCCATAATTTGCTGCTAACTGCAGTAGCGGGTTCTGTAATAAAAGCTTTTCATTAGGGCTGAGCAGCCTGCACCAGGCACAACTTAGCAAAAGGGCCCTTCCTCTAATTGCTAACCATTACAAATATGGTCCATTTGGTGGAGAGAGAGAAGAGGAGGAGAGAGCGAGAGAGAGAGAGCAGAGAGGAGAAGAGGGTGTGGGATAGGTCTGTGTTTCCCCTTCACAAAGCGCACCAATAATTGAACAATTAAACTTTAGCAATGTGATTACCACTCACCATAACTAAAAGCAGCTGTGTGAACAGCACAAGGCCACAGTGGGCGGAAATGTGGAGTCTGTCTGAGAACGCCGATCATGGGATGGATGAGGTGTCATCGCCGGTGCGTGATTTCTTGCTGCTTTGAGCCCCTCGGATCCAAAATAACAAAAGAAATGCTAGCTGATTTGATTAAATAAAAGGTGGACATAAAACAGAAGCAAAGCCTCAACAACATACAAGAAATCCGCGGCCCGTATGACAAAACAACCGTCAAATATACGAGTGCCGTTTCTCTTCCCACTCCTTATTTTTGACTTTGCCGAAAGAAAGGACAGCCACTGCGTCGCTCGTCTCTCTTGTTGAAAAGCAGACGTTATTTAGAGATCTGAGCCACTTTATTATTTTTCCATAAATCCTCACCGGCTTGAGTACATACCAAGGGAACTGCTGCTGTCACGGGCCAGCTGAGGGTGTGAATGCGGCCTTTGTTTACACACAGCACTGCAATCATAAATTAGCATCTTAACACACAGATTTGGACACACATCAATTTTATGCACTAAAATGCTTCTGTCCATGTCTGGCCTGTGGTCTCCACCAAAGATGCTCTTTTGTATGCATTTGTGTGTTTGTGCTGACCTCTTCTTTTACAGCGAATGAACCTCTCAATGATCTCCTCACACAAAATTTAAACCGAGAGCAGCACCCTGCTGCCAGCGTTTGGTTAACAGGGTCTGATCAGAAACAGCAGGTGTTCCTCTCTGAGCCTTCGGCTGCAAGGAGCCATGAATGGTGGGATACAGTAAGAGCTGTGACCTCTTTATTCAAGTATACAAAGACACCGATACTGCAACAGATCCTGTCATTACGTCCCTTCCCTCGCTGCCAATTAAAACCCTCTTGTTTGATGTCTCAATTAGCCTGGAGTTTAGCCGTTCCAAATGTTGTGTGTATGTGTTTGTGTGTGCATACAAAAACACTGAAGATCTTTCCATTAGTAAATGCATAGCTAGATTAATTAAAATGAGAGAAACACTCGAATGCAGAATTACTGATCTTGAAAATGTTGTCATTTATGTTGTGCAAGATATAGAAGTAACACCTGCTTTCTTGGTGCAGTTACAATATTTCACAGACTACTTTGCCAGAGCATCACTCCTCTGCTGCTGTATCAGTGGCATCACAGCAAAGGAAGAGTAGTGAATGTGGGTTTGTTCTGATGCAATACAAATAATGTGTACCACAAAACAAAAGAAAAACATTCTTCTATTGAGTCATCATTGCTGACTGCACATGGAAACCACATAGAACGTGACTATTATTGACAAACAAATGATTCATATGAATTAGTTCTTTTTAGTAAATCAAAACATAACACTGTCAGCGTAGCCCAATTCACAAAGAAATTACTCAGACGAGGCAGTTCTTTTTATTGAATCAAAAGCACACAGAGGGGTTAGGGTAGCCTGATTCATGAGCAAATGACTCTTAACAGATGGTTATTTTAAGTGAATCGACATCTACAACGTGACCAGTGTAATTTGATTGCCGAAAAAATTTACTCTTGTGAGGTGGTTCTTTTTGTTGAATCTGAAACGCACAGCGTGGCCAATGTAAACCGATTCCTGAACAAGTGACCTGGCTCTTTTTAGTAAATCAACAACATCTACAACATGACCAGTTTAATCAGATTCCCGAAAGAACCAACTAGAGTCAGTTTGTTGCAGTGAATCAAACATGTACAACGCCAACAGCTTAATCTAAATCTTCAATGAATCTTCTGAGCAGCTTATTTTACTGAATCATTTAAAAAGACGAGTTAGTAGTTTGAATCAGTCTGATGAATCCGTCAGAGTGGTTAGTGAATCAACACCTGACTCAATGAACTGTACCATTATGGAGCGATTTTTCAAAGTATTATTATTGATTTTACCTATTTTCTTTCTTATATATTTTATATACTAGATGAATTAGAAATATTCCAAAAAAACTTGCAAATGTTTATCTTTAATAATGTTGTCATATGGAAAATCACTCAGTAATGATACTTACACAAATCCTGCTTCATATACCTGCTTCATATGTTTGCGTGTGTCTGTATATACACACACACACACATACACACACACACACACACACACACACACACACAGAGAGAGAGAGAGAGCGAGATATGGTTAATACTAGTGCACTTACATTAACAAGATTAGCATTATACAACCAGTGTGAAATAATATTAAGTGCAAGCAAATTCCTACATTAGTCATGCACATATAATGTCTGTCATCATATACATGTAGTACTTTAATTATAAGTGTAGGACCAGCAGCTCGCTGCGATTTTGAATGACCTGTGACTTGCGACACTGATCCATGTACTGTCATCCAGGCAATTCCTGGGACTCTGCAACAACTGCCATCACTCTAGCATGAACCGTGCTGAAGAGCGCTCTTATCAGACACATTTGCTGTAAATGGCAGCCATATCGCAGTGAGAGAAAGAAGATAAAAATCACCATACCAACAAATTTGTTCTTGCATTTGCCTATCAGTAAAAGTTCTGGATAACAGGGTTAGAGGGCTGGTCATATCACATAAAGTTTCAGTTAAATAGCTGCTGGTTATTATTGTCCGGCTTTAGAGAGAACCATGCAGTTTTGCATTGCTGGAACCTGCTATACAAATACAGTTTATATATGCAAAGTTACTAGTGCTACATACAAAACAAAATCCCCTTCCCTGACACCAGGAAAGTATCCACGATTCAAACTTAGGCTGAATTGGACTAACTTTCCCCCTTAGAGCTATTTGACTATTACTGAAAGAGTCACTCAGGTATGGAACAAGCGAGCGATTGTTTCCTTCATCTTCACTCAAAAGAAATAAGAGAGAGCAAGAGAGAGAGAGAGAGGTCGTTTGTATACAGTAAGCTGAATCAGACCTGCGTACAATAATTCACAACAATTAAAAAAAAAAAAGAAATTAGCAATGAATGTGGACATTTATAAGACACCTTTAAGTATCTTTTTGACTTTATTTGACTGTAATTAAAGATTAAAATGTGAAGGCTTTATAAAATCAACGCATCAGCCATGGATGTGAAAGTACCAGATACCCAACACTAGGTGTCCCCCCTTCTCCTCCGGACAGTGCAAATCGTATGTCATAAGATTATGATATCACAGACGGTAATGGCACCAATATACGAAATCTTCTTTTAGATCATTAGCTATTCTAGTGCGATCGACCAGTCTTAAATGAGAGAAGGGAATTCATTTATGAGATGGATTTCTCGTTAAGGCCAAACAAAGAATGACCTGTGTAACAATCCACCTGAATGCCACCTACAGTATATACAGTCTATTGGTTGTATTTGTTGATGAGACATTACTAATCTACTCTTGTAGCATAAACAAGGACATGTGTCAGATCATTTTAGACTAATATGTTTTCATAGATTACAGATTTCATAGATTTTTTTAAATAAAAAAATATTTATATGCTCTTACATACAGCTCTTATTTATGTTTTTAGTGATCTGACAGTAAGCTACACTGTGTAAATGAAGTAGGACTGACCAGAATAGCAAATATGACACATTATGTAAGATTAGATGTTGCAGCTTTGCATCTTTCATGTTTTTTGATAACACTTTACAATAAGGTAGAGTTAGTTAATCCTTTAACATTAACTAACAATAAGTGTTAGTTTAAAAAAAATACAGCTGTTCGTTATTAGTTCATGCTAGCTCAGATCCATAAAATAATAACAAAAATAATTTTGATTGAAATAATAATAAATGTTAAAATTAATAACTAAGATTAATTAATGCTTTAGAAGTATTTTTCATTGTTATTTCATTCAGTTAACTAATGTTAACAAATGGAACCTTTTGTAAAGTGTTACTTTTTTTTTTTTTTAGCATTTTATTTCAATTTTAATTGATCAAGTTTTTTTTGGGGGGCGTCATTGCAGTTCCCTAGTGGGCCTCTGTGTCATGCCAAATCGCTTGGAACCAAAGGAGTAA
This sequence comes from Sinocyclocheilus anshuiensis, assembly GCF_001515605.1. Taxonomy (NCBI): domain Eukaryota; kingdom Metazoa; phylum Chordata; class Actinopteri; order Cypriniformes; family Cyprinidae; genus Sinocyclocheilus; species Sinocyclocheilus anshuiensis. Next base: position 280,070 of record NW_015551147.1, on the reverse strand, counting down.
CCATTTGTGATGCTCAATGATCATTGTATGTAAGGTAATAAAATTGCATAGAGCATGGTTCGGTATCAGTGTAATCGGTTAGCATTACGTCAAGATATCTTCAAGATATATTCAAGTAATATCTTGCTAACCACAGTCTTACTACAACATATACTGTACTGAAGGGATTGTTCAACCAAAAATGAAAATTCTATCATAATTTACCCTCATGTTTTTCCAAAACTCTATGACTTCTGTGGAACACAAAAGAAGATATTTTTAAGAATGGTGGTAACCAAACAGTTTTGGGTGACCATTGACTTTTAATCTATGGATGGACAAAAAGAAGCACTGAAATTTTTCTCAAAAAGATGATAGAATGTTAATTTTATGGGTGAGCTATTCCTTTAACAAAATATATTCTAGGTTTTATAATCAGGTTAATAGGGTACTCAAAAGAAGTTCAGTCAGCCGATAGAAACACTTTGGAGTAAAGTGTAAGTGGGTAGGCTTTTGATGGGGTATGATTTGGCACGACACGGACCCCCTCGTTGAGGAACTCAGGATTCAAATGAATCAGGTGTTTAGTCTGTATTACGGAGCAAAAAGATCCTCCTCCCCCCTCAGGCGGCAGCTGGGAGTGTAATTACCACACCTGATTTATACGTGATTAACACACAGCTATAACTTACCTTTCGCGCCAAAGCACGGCCATAAGTTTCCACTACTTTTCACCAAACAGGCGTGATATCGCAGCAGAATGGATGTGCGTGACACTGGCGGGAGCATATGGTATATTTCTCCATCATCAATAATTCACGCGAAATGAGCAAAAATTAGTCGGCCCGGTTACTGCTGAGTTTGTTCCGCATTAATTTTGCCGACGTGTTCTAAATGGGGTCGTTAGGCTGAAAACAAAGTGCCTCTCTCAGTGTATTTAAAAGAGAGAATTGCTTTGTGAGAGTCTTGTTCACGATCTTACACCTGCTCTCTTTGTAAATAAGAGTATTGTTTACAACCCATGCAGGCTATGAAGTTGCGTGACTGATTATCAAATTTACTTCTAATTGAGAAATACTTCACACCCTGCCATAATAAAGAGAGAGATCTGCCATGCAATCCTAACCGATTTTGCAGCATGATGGTTGTAATGATGGACCTGTCGTCTGCACAGATATACACACACACACACACACAGTCATATACGTCTGTATAACCTACACAATCCTTAGTGCTTCTACATATTGTTGGCTTAACCCCGCATGGCCCTAATTTTTCTGTGCACTGGCTGCTTCTCTAGTGGCACTCTGTCACTCACAGCCTATGAGGTTCAGCTGAGCAAGAAAAGGAAAAGAAAAGAACAGGAACAATAAGGTGAGAAAATGTTCCTCTCAGCCCAGGCTGGCTCAAGTGCTGGCCGTGTATGAGTGAAGAAGAGAGCTGGAGAGATGGAGGACCATTAGACCGCAGGGATTATTAGATTTTTAGGGGTGGTATGACCCCTCATGTCCTCTCCGCTGACACTCACACTCATTCATGCACACCTAACCTGCCATGCCAAATGTAATGAATAGACTCTGACAATGTCGCAGAATTGGATGTTTGAGAATTGTGCTACTCTGTGACATGGTGTCAGAGAAAGAGAGAGAGAGAGAGAGAGAGAGGGTCGGGGAGCAAAGGTCTGGATGTCACCTTCTGTCATGATCCCTAGATGATTTCTAGAGAGGTTTTATTGTTCAGGATGAAATTACTAGTTACTGAATATTGTGAAGTATACACTTGGGATGCACCAATATCAAAATTGGTAAACTGATAACTGATAAACCAATATTTTTCAGTATATATTTTTTATTTGTAATAATTTAATATTTAGGCTAATAATTTGGGCCTAAAATTTTTTTTTATCTGTTTTAATTATATTATACAGTATTATTCTGTATTATTTTCCATAAATAAACCACCGAGAAATGGAAAATTGATATTTATTTAGATTATATTTAAATTATTAAATTGCTACATTAAAAAAAAAATAAAATTAAATATCTACTATCAACCTATATCAACAAATACTGATCAATTAAAGTCTCTATAACAAATATACCAATATATTTTGTATTTTTACTGGGTGCTTCTTACCATTTTTTAAGTAGTATGTAAACAGTAGGCATGATTTCACAATAAACGTCATTGTTATTGTCACATTTCCTCATTACATTGCACGAGTGTGACACGTGATTATAATTTTAGAAAAAATTGAAAGATATTTGGTATTTAGAATTCAAATAATGGGTCCAGAAAAAGACTGAAAAAAATGTGTCTTTGTCGCAATTGGAATGGTTGCATACATTGCATTGTGTGATGGTGGTATAGAATGCTCTGTTGTATGCTGTGTATTTTAATAAAAGTACTAAATGGGCTGGATTTTGCATGCAAACAGAATATTTGCATACTTTGCACAGTATACCGCTGTTAAAAAAATTAACAGAGTATGCTGGTACTCTATTCTGAACACAGCCAGCAGCTCAGCTTTTATTTCCTCGTGCACAGCTGAGAATAAGAGCCAAATGTGGAGGAGTTCATGCATTAAAAGAGAGAGTGGACAACACAAGGTCTCATTAATTTACAAATGTGGTTAGTTAAGCTCAGTCAGATAGATGAAGAAGAGCTTAAATCATTTGCCTAGCTTTACATAGTTCACACCCTCTGCTCATGTCACTAAATGCTCACTAAACCATAAGCAAGCAAAACTTTTACTGCTCCATTGGTGCATACAGTAGATTTCAGTGAGCGTACAGGTTTGTCATTAAAAACCTAGGCTAATGTGAAAGAGCCAGCCATGTGAAAGCCATCAGCCCACACCTGCAGCATGCTGTACTTGCCTCCTACCCTGTTAGCACTCTCGAAATTGCCAAAAGTTCACCACTAAACCTCAGCGATGTGATTTGTGTTTGTAATGCTTCAAAAGATGTCTTTATTTTGTGTGAAAGTTCTTAATTTTTGTGCTTCTATAAGGTTGTTGTGGGTGTAATACAGTGGTTCTCAACCAGGGGGCCGGGGCCCGCAAACTTCCAAGGGGGCCTCAAGATGATGTAAAATGCCTTAAAAATAAGCTAAAACAACTAAAAGTAATTTTCATTTAAGGACAAGTGTTCCCATAGTCTGTAATTTTGATATTTCTAGACCTGGAAAAGTCATAAAAAATGATAAAATCATAGACCTGGAAAAGTCAAGGAAGTTTCTTAAATAAATAAATATTTCATATATATATATATATATAGTAGGGGTCTAAAGATACATGTATTCGTATTGAACCGTTTGGTACGAGGCTTTCGGTTCGGTATGCATTACAAACCGAATGATTTGTTGAACTAATCCTATTACATTTGGAAAATAAAAGAGCTTAAAGTGTGTGAAATATAATGTTCTCAGTGCCACTGCGCTCAACAAGGCAGCTCAAATGACATAACAGGCAGCATGCTGTCTGCCCAGCGGCCCCACGATAACCTCGCCCTTGCTGGGGTGCATCGAAAGACGATGATCTTGTATCAAGGATAGCCAGAGATATTGCCAAAACATCAGTTATTGGCAATATTAAGAGGATTTGGCATTTCCAATTAATGTAGGCCTGTTACATTCTTATTTTGATTATTATGAAGTTACTTTTATTAAATTAAAATTAAAATTAATTTGCCCCGCAATAATTACCGCATAACTGACGTGCTGCGAGGATAACAAAAGATTATGCCATTTACTTCTCAATTAATTAAAACAATTTTTTTTTTTTAAAACAGGTCTATTATACAATGAATTATAGGTCTATAATTAAAATTTCAACACTGCAGTCATCAATAAAAATTAAATAAAAAGCTTTATTTCAAGCATCGACTTTCAAAAACAACCGTTTAACATTAAATACATTTCTTCTCATTTTTTTTTTTCACTTTGTACGGGTCACAAGAGAAATATTAAGGGAATAAATGAAAACAGCTATATACCGTTATCAGCATATGTTGAAGAAGATTCGTCTCCCGTCGTCTCTTTCATTTCTGCATAGTGAATTGTCTGATTAAAATGTTCACAGGCATAACTCTTGCGCAAAATTTGCATGTTGCTTGTGTGATATCCATTGGCTCGCCTTCATGGTTTAAAACAGAAATATTTCCAACATTGCGACGCAAGCAATTACCCCCCTCCCCAGCCCCGTATCGAAAACGTACCGAACCGTAACACCACTGTGTCGTATCGAACCAAACAGTGAATTTTGTGAACCGTTACACCCCTAATATATAGTTATGCCAAGTTGTAAAATATTTTAAGTAGAAACTGGAGAAATGACCATATTTGTGAGTTAAAAATAATTTATTGAAACCTAATCCTATAAAACACAAAGTGGAAAAGTCACATAAATATATCATTTTAATTTAATTATACTTATTTTAGTTAATTATTGTAATATATTGAAATAATATATTGACACTACTGATTTCTGTGAATTAAAACATTTGGAAGCAAGAAGTTTCGTCATTACAGCGTAAGTGTCACGTTGCACACACACGAGGGACGAGGAGACGCTGGAGAATATGTTGACAGGACTTTATTTGCATGAACCAAGGGAGACGAACACAGGAAGACGTTCAACAGCGGACAGAGAACACTTTAAATACACACAGGAGGAGGGGATGACGAGACACATCTGGGATCAATGAACCATCATGGGGAAACACCTGGGACAAATGAACTAAACTAATCAGGACAGGAACAGGAAACTAACCAAATAAGGGCATGGGAAAGCACATGGGGAGCAGGACACACACAAAACATGGAACAGAGTCTGACATAACGCCCCCCTCCGGAAGGCGTGTCCTCACGCCATATAACATCCAATGAGGAGGGGGGGTGGGCACTCTGGAGGTCCCTCAGGACAGACACGGGACAGTGGGCCTCCAGAGCGGTACCCGTTCGGGGTGCCATGGCGGAGCAGGGGACTCGGGAGGCCATGGCGGAGCAGCCTCCGAGGCCACGGCCCCAGCCCCCGCCTCGGCCTCTACGGCTG
>NW_015551147.1:246548-274552 GCF_001515605.1 Sinocyclocheilus anshuiensis | reverse complement strand
ACACACACACACACATACACACACACACACACACACACACACACACACACAGAGAGAGAGAGAGAGCGAGATATGGTTAATACTAGTGCACTTACATTAACAAGATTAGCATTATACAACCAGTGTGAAATAATATTAAGTGCAAGCAAATTCCTACATTAGTCATGCACATATAATGTCTGTCATCATATACATGTAGTACTTTAATTATAAGTGTAGGACCAGCAGCTCGCTGCGATTTTGAATGACCTGTGACTTGCGACACTGATCCATGTACTGTCATCCAGGCAATTCCTGGGACTCTGCAACAACTGCCATCACTCTAGCATGAACCGTGCTGAAGAGCGCTCTTATCAGACACATTTGCTGTAAATGGCAGCCATATCGCAGTGAGAGAAAGAAGATAAAAATCACCATACCAACAAATTTGTTCTTGCATTTGCCTATCAGTAAAAGTTCTGGATAACAGGGTTAGAGGGCTGGTCATATCACATAAAGTTTCAGTTAAATAGCTGCTGGTTATTATTGTCCGGCTTTAGAGAGAACCATGCAGTTTTGCATTGCTGGAACCTGCTATACAAATACAGTTTATATATGCAAAGTTACTAGTGCTACATACAAAACAAAATCCCCTTCCCTGACACCAGGAAAGTATCCACGATTCAAACTTAGGCTGAATTGGACTAACTTTCCCCCTTAGAGCTATTTGACTATTACTGAAAGAGTCACTCAGGTATGGAACAAGCGAGCGATTGTTTCCTTCATCTTCACTCAAAAGAAATAAGAGAGAGCAAGAGAGAGAGAGAGAGGTCGTTTGTATACAGTAAGCTGAATCAGACCTGCGTACAATAATTCACAACAATTAAAAAAAAAAAAGAAATTAGCAATGAATGTGGACATTTATAAGACACCTTTAAGTATCTTTTTGACTTTATTTGACTGTAATTAAAGATTAAAATGTGAAGGCTTTATAAAATCAACGCATCAGCCATGGATGTGAAAGTACCAGATACCCAACACTAGGTGTCCCCCCTTCTCCTCCGGACAGTGCAAATCGTATGTCATAAGATTATGATATCACAGACGGTAATGGCACCAATATACGAAATCTTCTTTTAGATCATTAGCTATTCTAGTGCGATCGACCAGTCTTAAATGAGAGAAGGGAATTCATTTATGAGATGGATTTCTCGTTAAGGCCAAACAAAGAATGACCTGTGTAACAATCCACCTGAATGCCACCTACAGTATATACAGTCTATTGGTTGTATTTGTTGATGAGACATTACTAATCTACTCTTGTAGCATAAACAAGGACATGTGTCAGATCATTTTAGACTAATATGTTTTCATAGATTACAGATTTCATAGATTTTTTTAAATAAAAAAATATTTATATGCTCTTACATACAGCTCTTATTTATGTTTTTAGTGATCTGACAGTAAGCTACACTGTGTAAATGAAGTAGGACTGACCAGAATAGCAAATATGACACATTATGTAAGATTAGATGTTGCAGCTTTGCATCTTTCATGTTTTTTGATAACACTTTACAATAAGGTAGAGTTAGTTAATCCTTTAACATTAACTAACAATAAGTGTTAGTTTAAAAAAAATACAGCTGTTCGTTATTAGTTCATGCTAGCTCAGATCCATAAAATAATAACAAAAATAATTTTGATTGAAATAATAATAAATGTTAAAATTAATAACTAAGATTAATTAATGCTTTAGAAGTATTTTTCATTGTTATTTCATTCAGTTAACTAATGTTAACAAATGGAACCTTTTGTAAAGTGTTACTTTTTTTTTTTTTTAGCATTTTATTTCAATTTTAATTGATCAAGTTTTTTTTGGGGGGCGTCATTGCAGTTCCCTAGTGGGCCTCTGTGTCATGCCAAATCGCTTGGAACCAAAGGAGTAACCATTTGTGATGCTCAATGATCATTGTATGTAAGGTAATAAAATTGCATAGAGCATGGTTCGGTATCAGTGTAATCGGTTAGCATTACGTCAAGATATCTTCAAGATATATTCAAGTAATATCTTGCTAACCACAGTCTTACTACAACATATACTGTACTGAAGGGATTGTTCAACCAAAAATGAAAATTCTATCATAATTTACCCTCATGTTTTTCCAAAACTCTATGACTTCTGTGGAACACAAAAGAAGATATTTTTAAGAATGGTGGTAACCAAACAGTTTTGGGTGACCATTGACTTTTAATCTATGGATGGACAAAAAGAAGCACTGAAATTTTTCTCAAAAAGATGATAGAATGTTAATTTTATGGGTGAGCTATTCCTTTAACAAAATATATTCTAGGTTTTATAATCAGGTTAATAGGGTACTCAAAAGAAGTTCAGTCAGCCGATAGAAACACTTTGGAGTAAAGTGTAAGTGGGTAGGCTTTTGATGGGGTATGATTTGGCACGACACGGACCCCCTCGTTGAGGAACTCAGGATTCAAATGAATCAGGTGTTTAGTCTGTATTACGGAGCAAAAAGATCCTCCTCCCCCCTCAGGCGGCAGCTGGGAGTGTAATTACCACACCTGATTTATACGTGATTAACACACAGCTATAACTTACCTTTCGCGCCAAAGCACGGCCATAAGTTTCCACTACTTTTCACCAAACAGGCGTGATATCGCAGCAGAATGGATGTGCGTGACACTGGCGGGAGCATATGGTATATTTCTCCATCATCAATAATTCACGCGAAATGAGCAAAAATTAGTCGGCCCGGTTACTGCTGAGTTTGTTCCGCATTAATTTTGCCGACGTGTTCTAAATGGGGTCGTTAGGCTGAAAACAAAGTGCCTCTCTCAGTGTATTTAAAAGAGAGAATTGCTTTGTGAGAGTCTTGTTCACGATCTTACACCTGCTCTCTTTGTAAATAAGAGTATTGTTTACAACCCATGCAGGCTATGAAGTTGCGTGACTGATTATCAAATTTACTTCTAATTGAGAAATACTTCACACCCTGCCATAATAAAGAGAGAGATCTGCCATGCAATCCTAACCGATTTTGCAGCATGATGGTTGTAATGATGGACCTGTCGTCTGCACAGATATACACACACACACACACACAGTCATATACGTCTGTATAACCTACACAATCCTTAGTGCTTCTACATATTGTTGGCTTAACCCCGCATGGCCCTAATTTTTCTGTGCACTGGCTGCTTCTCTAGTGGCACTCTGTCACTCACAGCCTATGAGGTTCAGCTGAGCAAGAAAAGGAAAAGAAAAGAACAGGAACAATAAGGTGAGAAAATGTTCCTCTCAGCCCAGGCTGGCTCAAGTGCTGGCCGTGTATGAGTGAAGAAGAGAGCTGGAGAGATGGAGGACCATTAGACCGCAGGGATTATTAGATTTTTAGGGGTGGTATGACCCCTCATGTCCTCTCCGCTGACACTCACACTCATTCATGCACACCTAACCTGCCATGCCAAATGTAATGAATAGACTCTGACAATGTCGCAGAATTGGATGTTTGAGAATTGTGCTACTCTGTGACATGGTGTCAGAGAAAGAGAGAGAGAGAGAGAGAGAGAGGGTCGGGGAGCAAAGGTCTGGATGTCACCTTCTGTCATGATCCCTAGATGATTTCTAGAGAGGTTTTATTGTTCAGGATGAAATTACTAGTTACTGAATATTGTGAAGTATACACTTGGGATGCACCAATATCAAAATTGGTAAACTGATAACTGATAAACCAATATTTTTCAGTATATATTTTTTATTTGTAATAATTTAATATTTAGGCTAATAATTTGGGCCTAAAATTTTTTTTTATCTGTTTTAATTATATTATACAGTATTATTCTGTATTATTTTCCATAAATAAACCACCGAGAAATGGAAAATTGATATTTATTTAGATTATATTTAAATTATTAAATTGCTACATTAAAAAAAAAATAAAATTAAATATCTACTATCAACCTATATCAACAAATACTGATCAATTAAAGTCTCTATAACAAATATACCAATATATTTTGTATTTTTACTGGGTGCTTCTTACCATTTTTTAAGTAGTATGTAAACAGTAGGCATGATTTCACAATAAACGTCATTGTTATTGTCACATTTCCTCATTACATTGCACGAGTGTGACACGTGATTATAATTTTAGAAAAAATTGAAAGATATTTGGTATTTAGAATTCAAATAATGGGTCCAGAAAAAGACTGAAAAAAATGTGTCTTTGTCGCAATTGGAATGGTTGCATACATTGCATTGTGTGATGGTGGTATAGAATGCTCTGTTGTATGCTGTGTATTTTAATAAAAGTACTAAATGGGCTGGATTTTGCATGCAAACAGAATATTTGCATACTTTGCACAGTATACCGCTGTTAAAAAAATTAACAGAGTATGCTGGTACTCTATTCTGAACACAGCCAGCAGCTCAGCTTTTATTTCCTCGTGCACAGCTGAGAATAAGAGCCAAATGTGGAGGAGTTCATGCATTAAAAGAGAGAGTGGACAACACAAGGTCTCATTAATTTACAAATGTGGTTAGTTAAGCTCAGTCAGATAGATGAAGAAGAGCTTAAATCATTTGCCTAGCTTTACATAGTTCACACCCTCTGCTCATGTCACTAAATGCTCACTAAACCATAAGCAAGCAAAACTTTTACTGCTCCATTGGTGCATACAGTAGATTTCAGTGAGCGTACAGGTTTGTCATTAAAAACCTAGGCTAATGTGAAAGAGCCAGCCATGTGAAAGCCATCAGCCCACACCTGCAGCATGCTGTACTTGCCTCCTACCCTGTTAGCACTCTCGAAATTGCCAAAAGTTCACCACTAAACCTCAGCGATGTGATTTGTGTTTGTAATGCTTCAAAAGATGTCTTTATTTTGTGTGAAAGTTCTTAATTTTTGTGCTTCTATAAGGTTGTTGTGGGTGTAATACAGTGGTTCTCAACCAGGGGGCCGGGGCCCGCAAACTTCCAAGGGGGCCTCAAGATGATGTAAAATGCCTTAAAAATAAGCTAAAACAACTAAAAGTAATTTTCATTTAAGGACAAGTGTTCCCATAGTCTGTAATTTTGATATTTCTAGACCTGGAAAAGTCATAAAAAATGATAAAATCATAGACCTGGAAAAGTCAAGGAAGTTTCTTAAATAAATAAATATTTCATATATATATATATATATAGTAGGGGTCTAAAGATACATGTATTCGTATTGAACCGTTTGGTACGAGGCTTTCGGTTCGGTATGCATTACAAACCGAATGATTTGTTGAACTAATCCTATTACATTTGGAAAATAAAAGAGCTTAAAGTGTGTGAAATATAATGTTCTCAGTGCCACTGCGCTCAACAAGGCAGCTCAAATGACATAACAGGCAGCATGCTGTCTGCCCAGCGGCCCCACGATAACCTCGCCCTTGCTGGGGTGCATCGAAAGACGATGATCTTGTATCAAGGATAGCCAGAGATATTGCCAAAACATCAGTTATTGGCAATATTAAGAGGATTTGGCATTTCCAATTAATGTAGGCCTGTTACATTCTTATTTTGATTATTATGAAGTTACTTTTATTAAATTAAAATTAAAATTAATTTGCCCCGCAATAATTACCGCATAACTGACGTGCTGCGAGGATAACAAAAGATTATGCCATTTACTTCTCAATTAATTAAAACAATTTTTTTTTTTTAAAACAGGTCTATTATACAATGAATTATAGGTCTATAATTAAAATTTCAACACTGCAGTCATCAATAAAAATTAAATAAAAAGCTTTATTTCAAGCATCGACTTTCAAAAACAACCGTTTAACATTAAATACATTTCTTCTCATTTTTTTTTTTCACTTTGTACGGGTCACAAGAGAAATATTAAGGGAATAAATGAAAACAGCTATATACCGTTATCAGCATATGTTGAAGAAGATTCGTCTCCCGTCGTCTCTTTCATTTCTGCATAGTGAATTGTCTGATTAAAATGTTCACAGGCATAACTCTTGCGCAAAATTTGCATGTTGCTTGTGTGATATCCATTGGCTCGCCTTCATGGTTTAAAACAGAAATATTTCCAACATTGCGACGCAAGCAATTACCCCCCTCCCCAGCCCCGTATCGAAAACGTACCGAACCGTAACACCACTGTGTCGTATCGAACCAAACAGTGAATTTTGTGAACCGTTACACCCCTAATATATAGTTATGCCAAGTTGTAAAATATTTTAAGTAGAAACTGGAGAAATGACCATATTTGTGAGTTAAAAATAATTTATTGAAACCTAATCCTATAAAACACAAAGTGGAAAAGTCACATAAATATATCATTTTAATTTAATTATACTTATTTTAGTTAATTATTGTAATATATTGAAATAATATATTGACACTACTGATTTCTGTGAATTAAAACATTTGGAAGCAAGAAGTTTCGTCATTACAGCGTAAGTGTCACGTTGCACACACACGAGGGACGAGGAGACGCTGGAGAATATGTTGACAGGACTTTATTTGCATGAACCAAGGGAGACGAACACAGGAAGACGTTCAACAGCGGACAGAGAACACTTTAAATACACACAGGAGGAGGGGATGACGAGACACATCTGGGATCAATGAACCATCATGGGGAAACACCTGGGACAAATGAACTAAACTAATCAGGACAGGAACAGGAAACTAACCAAATAAGGGCATGGGGAGCAGGACACACACAAAACATGGAACAGAGTCTGACAGTAAGTAGCAAAAATATACATGCAAGGCATGAGTCAGAATGGTTGAGAACCACTAGTGTAATATGAATAAAAACAGAAAATAATGAAGTATTAACCTTAATAAATTAGCCTGAATAAATCATAATCCCTATAATTACTAAATTTGAAAAGGCAGTATGTAAGGCAAACATATGAAAACTGTGCAAAATGCATTTTAAAATGCAATTAAAATTTAATGTGCAAAAGTAAATACAGGCAGTTGAATGTAAACAGTAAAGTGCAGGACTTCAACAGAGAAATCAACAGTTTGTTTGTGGTAGCTAGTTACCATATGTATGAGAGCTTCAGGATGGTGTTTGTGTTGTTGTGCTGCGGGTTATAATGGGATGATGCAAGCAGTGAGACCAGAGGGTTCAGAGTTAAATGTGTTGGAACAAATGCCTTTCATCATCATTGATTGTTTTAATTGAACAGGGTGAGAATGGGCCATTTTTTGCCAAAGCCTGCAGGTAAAAGGTCTAACAAATCTTCAAGACAGATATGATGGAAAGTAAAGGAAAAAGTCAAACCGAGACAATTGCCTTTAAATGGACCATTATTATAAATACATGCAGATTGTTCAAAATTAGATTAATGGACATGTATTGCTGAAAACATTTATACTGAATATTGCCTCTTTCTCTCTCACTCAGACTCTCTCTGTCAGGTGAATGTCACTTCACTGCTGGGAAATTTAACGTTGCTTTTAACCTGTGCTGCCATGTAATTACCATGACATTTACCCTTCATTAAATCAACTCTACAGCAGCCATTTTATTTTTCCTGACTCTTTCCATCGAGGCAGGCGCCAGTAATTATAAATGCTAATAATTAGAAACAGTGGGCTGTGGAGCTATCAGCCTGAAATGCAGAGCAAATACTGCAATTTCCCATGATTCCTGACCTCCCCTGCGTTGTTCATTATTTTTGTGGCGAGAGAGAGTTGAAGGGCAGAAATACGATTAGAGAACTGTGCGATGAGACCGAGTGAATGAGTCAGTGACAAGGGAAACGCCTGCTGCTTCTCTCATTTTGTCCGTCGCTTCCGTTATTACGACAACTGCCGGGGAATTGGTGTAATGGTGGATGGCGGCGGTAACGATCCACCGGGGACTCGTCAATCAAACTTCCCAATGCCACCCCGAATTGAAATTTCATCTGCATTTGAATTAGCAACATTATTCGCCAATTTACCTCAGAGTGAACATTTTTCCATTGGAGAAGGAATTAAATTAGAAAATGAGTGAGTCTTTAATTTCCAGATTATTAATCACAGAATATAATTCACCTCCACATACCTTAAGGGCAACCACATTATCCTAAGTGCCATTTTATCTCTTGACCGTGAAGCTGATGCCCTGATGGCGAGGTGTCATACAAATCTAGTTTTTCAGAAGCAGATGATAAAAGAATACATCTCGCTCCATCATGGAAGACATAATATTAGCAGCACTTCCTGCCTGAGAGCTTATTTGACATGAAATTGGGTAGTTTTCAACCTATAAATGCCGCAGTAAAATTACTTTTCTGTAAGTGGGGAAAAGTCAGCATAATTTGAGATTTATTCTGATGGGAAGTGGGCCATGTACAAAGGGACTGGCTTAGCTTCAGATGAATGAAAGTCTTGAGCAAAACAGTCAAGCGCTATAAAGGAATCATCCGCAGATTTAAAGGCTGATTTAATTGATTTTGTGCTTATTATGGAGGTACCAGTAAGGTTTTCTATAAATCAGAATGTAGGGTCTTAGGCCTGTTGTGTTACGTACTAAAGCAGCCACATACTAATCAAGTTATTTAGCAAATTATTAATCCTAAAACTTTGGCAATGCTTATAATTTAGTCTTTTCTGAATGCACATATGTGTGTGTGTGTGTGTGTGTGTACTATGAAAAATCATGTTTTACACACACGTATATACACACACACACACACACACACACACACACACACACATTCTGAACTGTATATTATTATTATTATTATTATTTTGTATTCATGTAATCTTTACATTTAAATTAAATAATTATAAATTAATCATGCATACTAATTAAAATATAACAACCACGACAATAATTATTATTGTATTTTTTTATTTATTTAATTTATAAATATTTTAAATAATATATAATTCATTTAATTTATACATTTAATAATTAAAAAAAATTATAAATAATATTTTGTAAATATTAAATATTCAAAACATTTTAATAAATAATTATTATATTAGTTATTGTATAATATGTTAAATAACAAAAATAAAAATAACATTTGTACTTTTTAAAAATAAAATACTTATTTTGTCAATTTGGAATTAAACACCCATGATATAAGTAGGTTACTCTACACAGTGTTATGCAATAAATCACCTCTTACAATGCACTGCTAAACAGTCAAAACCCACACATTATTTCTCTAGTTAATTACTTTTTAGCATTTATGTGCTTATTAGCTGTGGTTAAGTTTTTATCATGACGTTCACTTCAGTTTAAATATGCTTTTTGTTTTAGATAAAAGAAAAGCACGAAGTTTATAGAACTGCAGTTGTTTCACTCTATATGATTTTACATGGGGTTTGAACACAGAATCTATGACTCTGACTGTATATATAAAAGGCTTATTTTTTCTGTGTTGAATTCGGGCAGAGTTTGAACCATGACATGGTGGAGGGCAGTGCTGCCGTCAGACTGAACTCAATGCCGGGCAGTAATGGTGGCTCTTAGTCAAACCTGAAGTCCTGGGGTACCACAGCGCTCCCTGTGCAGGTGTGCATGAATATTAATGTTAATACTTTTAAAGCATTACAGACTTAAATGTGACAGAGCAGCTAGCGGCTAATCACAGATAAAAGCCAATTACAACTCTAACTACTGCTCTGTCTGTGGACTGAGCCACTCTGAAGGTCAGTTTAAAATGTTTCAAATCAGAAAACACGAACACGATACTGACTTTAACTCTAGGTTTTATAGACTCACATTATGAAAATGGTCTTGTTTAAAATAGTACATAAATTGTGCCTTGCTGTAGCATGTTAATGGCTATGATGTGCTAAAGCTAATGTTCATGGCATGTTTGCTGATCAGAGAGTTTATTCAGTTTGATTTTAGGACAGTTTGGAAACGTTACCAGGCGAGACAGAAATAACCTCATCAGGAGGTAAATATGCTGTAGTTTGTCTCTTTAGTTCTTGTCTTCAAAGGCCGTGTCAGATGACTGAAGTTCAGTTTAATGAAGCATTATAAAACTTAAAAAGGACAATATCTATCTTAAGGAGTTACACTGTTCAAAAGTGTTTTTTTTTTTAAAGCTACAAATATTTTATTCAGCATGGATACATTAAATTGATTTTAAAAAAGTGTATTTTATACCATAAGATATTGTATTATAAATATTCGTTTTCTAATAAAATGTTATTTTCTATTTAAAAAATGTTAAGCAGCACAACTGTTTTCAACTGTGATAATGCAAAAATGTTCCTTGAGCACCAGCAGCATATTACAATGATTTCTGCCATCACAGGAATACATTTTAAATATTTTAAAATATAAATGTGATTTTAAATTGTGGTATTTCACAATATTTTCTTACTGTACTTTTGATCAAATAAATGCAGCGTTGGTGGCTATAAAAGACTTATTTCTACATGAACTAACCCTTAGTATTAGCTTTTATTTGTGTAACCTATGTTGTCAGGTTGATATATTGAATAATGTTTTAACTAAAATAAAATCAGTTTATTTAGATGTTATCATATGAAGCACATTTTTTAGGTTACCTGAGAGTGTACCATTTATTTTTTTAATACAGCTGAAATGTGATCCTGACACATTATGCTCCTGAATGAGAGGAAACATTTCCTATGATTAAACGGTTACATCCTGTAAATAAATAACCAAGGTTAAGCTCATGAACATGTCAGTTGATCCAACACATCCATTAGAATTAATTTGTGAAGAATTAGATATTTGATTGTATTTAGCCCTCCTACCTGGTCGGTTTTTATCAGGGATGGTTAAAGCTCATCAGATGCCCCACGGTTTCATTGAAAAGAGTGTTTGTCTCGAAAAGACATAAATAGTTTTCATGAATTGTGATCTCAGGTGGATGAATGAGAGAATTAACCAAACCACTAAGCTAGGGAAGACTCTGGAAAGAAATATAGATATATAGGCAAGAAAGGCAAAAGCGTAAAACAGATAAACAAAGGCTTATAAGTACTTCCAGCAGAGCGAGGGGAGATGTCACACAGCATGTAGGAATACAATCTAAAGCAAGAGCTACACTCCATCGCTAAAAAGAGATTAAGACCTCATGGGGGTCAGTTGCAGAGAGATAACGCGCAACAAACAGCTCTTACAGCTAATGCCTCCCGACTTTAACAACAGCAGCCGGCTTCACGAGACACCGCGCCACAACAATCCATCACCGCGAGGACGTGCTTGCCAACACGATAGTATGACAAATGATGGCTGGCTTGATTGAAACCTGACAAAATTACCTTTTATTTTATAATAATGTCTGGCAGCAAAGCCCAGCCTACGATAAACACAGATCCATCACCTGACTGTCACCGACCGACTCTCTGTAATGGCTGATCAGCGAGTTTAGCCTTCTAGACACCAAACTTACCAGCAAACTGTCAACACGAGCCCGTACCGCCCCGACACTGACAAATACTCACCCTGACAGGGCCACAAATCACGCGCTGAGGAGTTTTAAAACTCAATATTCACTGGCCACGCATCTGCGGCGCTCTTGTTAAAAGTGTATTACGGCAGCCTCAGCTACGAGCACACTCTTTATTATTACTGTATTGACAGCGACTATAATAAAGTTGTGTTTTTGGAAAGCTTGGAAGATGGGAAAGGCAGGAACGAGGGAGAAAGACAGCCTGAGAGGGGGTAAAAAAGCAATAGCTATAATGACAAAGGTCCCTTCTCTGGAATATGGTGAAATGGCTCATTGATTGAAAAATGTTATGGTGGAAAAAACCTGAAAGTGTTGTAATTGATGACTCTTTCTCTCTTTAATTCCTAGCCTCGGCCTTGAAATACACAAGCAATAATACACAAAATGACTTTGCCTCTCGCTCACAACTGTACAGATGTATTCTCAGCTTTGGACCTGTCCAGATTATAGCACAGCATCAGAATCATCACCTGTTTTTGTAGTCGCATCTGTTTTTTTCTCAGATTTGTTGACAGAATTATACAGTTATTCTCAGTAAGATATTTTATTCTCAATGGCAGATTCTTCTTTTATTAAAGAGTATGGTTCACTCAAAAATGAAAATCCTGTCATAATTTACTCATCCTCATGTCATTGCAAAACCTCTCTGACTTTCTTTCTTCTGTGTAACACGAAAGAAATGTGATGCAGTGTTGTTTTGGACCCCATTGACTTTCATTATATGGATGGAAACACTATTCAGAATATTCCTTTTTAGTGTGTGTGTGTTCTGCAGAAGAAAGAAAGTCATACAGGTTTGGAACGACATGAATTATGACAGGATTTTCATTTTTGTGTGGATCATCTCTTTAGTAAAAGAGGGATCTGTCATGAATATGTTTAGCGTAACTGATA
Organism: Sinocyclocheilus anshuiensis; assembly: GCF_001515605.1. Taxonomy (NCBI): domain Eukaryota; kingdom Metazoa; phylum Chordata; class Actinopteri; order Cypriniformes; family Cyprinidae; genus Sinocyclocheilus; species Sinocyclocheilus anshuiensis. The sequence goes on along the minus strand of NW_015551147.1, from coordinate 262,225 downwards.
TATCTGTCAACAAATCTAACAAAAAACAGATGCAACTCCAAAAGTCAATAATGATCCTGATGCTGTGTGATAATCTAGTTAGAACGACATGATGATGACTTAACAATGACAGAATTTTTATTTTTGCGTGAACTATCCCTCTAATTATATGTTGTAAATAGACTGATGAATTAATTGTCTTAGCCCTAAAATGACAATCCCATGCTCACACGTTGTCTCTAATCGTAGTATAGTGATCATCCTGGTTAAACCATGGCGGCCGCATAAGCTCCGTCACACTCTGGATACGGCCCACTAAGTGTGCTTAAGGCTCATTGTTAACATAAGGCCAAATCTGTAATATAGCATGGACAATTAAGTGCACAATTTTTGTATAAATGCAAAATCCTTCACTGTGAATAATTCAGTCAGCCCTCTCCAGCTCGTTTAATAGAATGGCGGGAGAGTGAGGGAGCTCATTTGGCCGTGCAGCCGGGTTTAATTAGATTTTATGATGTATGGTATTGCTAATTCGGTGGCCCTCTGTGCGCTGTCTGTCTAAGGCGGCCCTTTGCTCTCCAGCTCGGCTGTCACGGACCCATTTTTAACCGTATTGAAAAATTCAGGCTTTATTATCGCCCAGCTCACTCACTCCACCCAATCAGAGCGCAAAGTAATGACCTGCTTAACTCTCTCTCTCTCTCCCTCCATATCTAATTCCCTCCCTCTAAAGGAAAAATAGGAAGAATGAGGGAGGAGAGCATTGGCTATTGAGTTAAGAGGTTAGTAAAAATGAAAAGGACAAGAAGTTAATGGAAAAAGAAAAGAGGCACGTGCCAATAACAGACAACTGAAGAGGGAATGAGTGACTGGAAGAAACTAGTAAAGGTAGTGGATGAGGTAATGAAGAGATAGGAAGTTAAAAATGTGAAGATAGAGCGACACCGATGTCCGGTCGTCAGCAGCCTCGCTGCAATAGTATTAGCGCTACTGATTCATGAGGGAACTTTCTACAAGCCTGTAGCCATTAGCCCACAGTTCCTGCGGCTGTCACCGGGCCACGGCCAACGCTGCCTAATGCACTGTTCCTGCATGAGCTACCAGCCTAATACATCTCACTCGGAGAAAGGTCAGCACTGGAAGGCAAACAGATTGGGGGAAACACAGCAGGACTGCAGGGCACAGGGAAGTGGGGGGGGGGCAAAGAGTCTCTGACCCCTTGCTAACACATATACACAAATATAAACAAACATTTCCCTGCTATTCTAGAATAATCATTCCAGCTGACTAGGTCAACAATAGCATTACAATTTTTTCCCAGGAAAGGAGAAATGGTATCATAGGGAGAATTAGAATGAAACGTGCAGTCTGACCAGGCTGGTGAGAGAGAGTGTGTGTTAGAAATTAGATGAATATGGCAGAAATTAAATTAAAGGTGTAAAAATGAGATTAACGGTCAAAGGTGTCAAAACTTCAGTTAATGAAAAATATCTTTCGACTTCTCTAATTACTTGTCTCCTCAAGCAGGTAGCAGCAGGTGAGAGATTAAATGAGATTCCTGGCTATGAACGGATCATTGTAGCACTCCTGATATTCAGACTTCTAGTATGTTAGAAAAGTGTCGTTTTTCACATATTTATATCAATTGTAGGACACCGTTGTATATTTTTCTTAATCATTTTATATTATATATGTGTGGGTGTGTGTTTTCCTTACAAATGAGGCAAAAAAGAAAAAAAACCCACACATATAATATTATTTTCTGGAAATATATCTTGAATTAAGTTTATCTTAATTAGATAATAGATGCATTTTGATTTAAGCACATGCATTTCTAAATATATTATTACATCTGTTTTATACAAGAGAAATTATCAATGGGGTAAAAATATTTAAAGATTATTAATTATCTTGAGTATTAATATAAACAGTCTATAATATAAAAATAAGTATACATACTGATTGCAATTTTTCTTCATATAGAATGCAATTTTATCATATGCAGTTCTCTTCATATCGAATGGAATTTTAATTATTTAATTATTTATTAATTTAAAAAATATATATTTTTGTATATTTTAAATATTTTACAATTAATGATGACACAAATACTGATTAAGAATGCACACACACACTGTATATAATTTTATTTATTTTTGTTTTTTTTTTGGACTGCATTTCCTATAGACTCAGATATACAAACACCTAGAAAAAAACGCAGAGATGCAGGTTTGGCACCCATTGGGGAAGTCCGTTGCCTGGCACTGAGCCAATGCAAAAGCCACATTAAAACCTACCAACCTAAAATCTAACAGTAATCCATTTTCAACTAATCAAACATTTACAGAAGTGCAGCTCCAGCCAGAGAGAATGATTCATCAACCACAAACCCCATGTTCCCTTTCACCCCACATCTCGTTATTCACACTGTATCTCAATCTACCTATGCAAATGAGGCGTGAGGGCCGTAGAGAGCTGACTGGGAGACGGAGAGAGAATGATAAACAAATATTCATCCATCCTGCTGAGGAAATTAGAGGAAAGAAGCCTAGACGTAGAGATTTGGGCCTGGGTATAATGCCAGGTTTGTGTGAATGTGTGTGCGTGTCACTTTCTCTTGCTCTCTCCATCTTTAGCACGTGAATTATGCATGTGGCAGTAGCCTGTCAGCACCGTCGAGGTGAATTAACTGAGCACGTCGCAGCTTTTGTTATAAATCCCACTGCCTGGTTTTGTACCCGTTTCCCCAACATTCTGTATACCTGTGCGATGACGGATTAGCGCGCAGCTCAGATTAATGTCACCGCCCGCGCCGAGTTCACTAGCCGTGTGAAGCTAGCGGGTAGGGGGGTAGCTGTCTGAACCCCAGGGCCTTGGATTGAGAGACCTCAATTTTTTTATTTACCCTTCATTTTTTGAGAGACAGGCTCACCCCTTCTGTATGGTAATCCTCTGGTGGGGTCACCACAGGCTAGGCGGCTGTGACTGTTCCCCCATTACGGGCCCCATTTGTATATCAGGTTGTAATTACACCGCGCCTGCCCTCAGGCCTACATTGACCGATCTCACCTTTCAGAAATATACGATTCAAACACAATATAATTATGGCTGTATTAAATGACTAATGAATTCACATGCCGCTAAGTTCACTCCGCCGCCATCATTTGTAAATATTTCCGACGTAATTCTCCGACAATTTATTCTTCCGAAGCCGATATGAAATAAGGGAAGGTTTACCTCTTAAAGGCCTCCATTTTTTCCCTCGGAGCCTCTAACTCACCGACAACAGACGTGAAAACATCTTGTCCCAAAACCCTTCTGTGGTTACTGAAATTTCCACGCTTATCATAAAATCGGAGTGTGGCAGGTTATTATGCTAAGGGCCATTTGCAGTGTTGCTCAGCTTTAAATGGCTAAAATCAGGGAGCTGTTTTGAAATAAAAATCCGCTGCCTTCTCGAACACCCCAGACGCTTATAATGCTGCTGAAGGTGGCGGCGGCCAATTCTTTCTCCCTCAGAATAAAGTGTACCCTTTTTTATTTGAGATGAAAATGTCAGTAATTTATCTAAGATTGATGATGTCTTACATTTGTAGCCAATAAATTAAAAATAGATGAGCCCAGAGTTCTTTCGTTTAATATTTAAGGCAATATTAAAGCCTCCTTACAGCCAGTGGAAGTAGTTTTATTTAAGAGGAATAAGACTATTGGGCATTGTTTGCCGAGCTCATGTTTATTTGATGGGATTTTTGTGGCTTTCTGAGGAATTCAGACGCTGTGGAAATCGCACCCGTTGCACAGTACTTAGAAAACTACTTGGTGCTTTTTTATATAGCTGGCATTTTAGAAGTTTGTGTGTCTTTGTTCCTGTTTGCCTGAATATTAATAGCCTACATCTTTGGTTATGTTTGTTTATTCTTCATACACTGCAAAAAATGACTTCTTAATAAAATTTAAATTGCTCTGTTTTGGCTTGATCTAAAAATCCTTAAAACAAGATGTTCTTGAAGTTTAAGTGGTAATACACCACATAATACATTATTATTATTATTAAGAATATGTTTTTGTATTTTTTAATGCATTTGCAGATTTTTTCATCATGTTTTTAACTTGTTTTACTACTTAAAATTAAAAAATATATTTTAACTGGAAAATGAGAAAAAAATATTAAAATTATGATTGGGGGTTTTTGCAATGTAACAGAAAATGCAGCTTTTTATTGTGGATGAATTACATTTCCAGGTATTTTGGAGTTTCCAGAATAGTCCAACAGAGTTTTGGCCGTCTACCTACAAACTTTTTTTTTTAAAGTACACAATCATAATTCAAGTTTTAAGCAAGAGAGCAACCTCTACACGGGCAATACCACATCTTTCATGAAGAGTTCATGAATGTCAATTGCTGGAATACCGGACTGATTCATAATAAACGGCACCTAATTTCATCCTCCGAGAGCTGCATTAGTCAATAAGCTGCTGTTCTTTTGAGGTATTTGCTTGATATAGATATATCTCCGAGCAATCAGGCCTGCCATGCAGTTGAGTAGTACTTCTCACTCTAGTGCTGGTTAACTGCCTTATTCAATCTAAGTGCAGAACAACAGCGGGTGCTGGTCTCTCCCACATAAGGAAATTAAATCAAGCCTCAAAATCCGTACCCTTAGCAGGCAAAATAAAAAGAACCCCTCTCTTACTCTCTCTCTCTCCGTCTCGCTCTCTCATGGCTCTGAAATGGGACTTTACAAGCTTGATTCTGGGCCTCCGCATTATTTGATTAACTTCAATTTGCCGGTGTTTGAACCGTACATCAGAAGGGCGAGTGGCAGCAAGTCGGCCGCATGATCAGGCCTCTACACACACACTTGAGCACGAGGCCTGCAATCAGCCACAGCTGAGGAACAAGTGGCCCAAACACAGCTGTCTGTCGGCCCACACCCGCCCCGGTAATAACGGGCAGGAGCTCAGCATTTTCACAGAGATTAAAAAAATGAGTTAAGAGAGGAGGTAGGAGGGGGAGGGAGAGAGCTAGAGAGATCTTAGCGCTGCCGTGACAGACAAAGCGAATGCACTCCATGAGAAAACGAGTGCGCTGCAAAGTGGAGCGGTCTAATGCAGCCAGATGGAGAGAGAGCTGGATGGTGACCAAGGTTATATAAGCTCCTAGAGTTTGAGAGATCTGATTGGTGGGATCACTTTGGCACCGAGAATGAACGGATCTAATGAGCGCTATCTGCAAAATGGCCTCCTGTAGAACTTCAATGGGTTTGTCCTATTATAGCAGACGTAGTCCTCGTGGAAAGACAGAGGTGGAGGACGAGGCAGAGAGGAGGATGGCCCATTCAAAGCGCAGCCGTCACACTCCATCTTGGTTCACACATCCAGTCAAAATATTGAATCCTGACGATCGCTGCCGCTATGAAGTTCGCCCTCCTGGGTTGCATGTTATACATTAAACAACAGCTGTGGCGTGTCTCATGATTTGTTTACTGTGTGCGTCACAGGGCTTGCATGTAGCTATTATATTAGAGAGTATAGATGATAACTGACTTTTTATTTAAATAAATTATACAAGCAATCTGCATTTGTATCATATTGTTGATAACCACAAAAATATATTTTGACTACAGCAAAAATCAGTGATGTACAACAAGAAATGTTAAAATACTCACTATTTCAATAGTTTAGTCATAAGATGTGAACAATATTTGTGTTAATCAGAGGGAAACATCTTGGAATGCTACTTGCTGAAAGGACCTCATGAAATTATCCTAGAAGGTGCTCTTCTGTGAATCAAACCTTTGGAAAAAAAAAAGGTCCAAGGAAGTTCTTCTAGTACAAAAGGTTAAAAAGCCTTTATAGACCTTAGTCACCCAAAAATGAAAATTCTGTCAATCATTTTAGTCAAGTTTTAGTCAATGAAATCTTAGTCACATTTTCGTCAAGCTGTATAATGGTTAAACTGATACAAATTATTTTTGTTCAAAATTATAATCGTAATGATTGTTGTCATTTGAGAAATTTACTTTTGCATTTCAGATATTGCACTTTTACCAGTAAGCACAAATCAATAGAATGTGGACTCATACACATGGTTTATTTTACCTCATTTAGTGTACTGATTTATTATAGGCTTTTTATTATATAAATTAATACCAAAGACGTATGCACTACATTATGGAAACTGGTAAAACAAACGAAAAATATTATAACAGTGAAATTCCTAATAGTAATTCCAAATTGCAATAGTCTATGTTTCTCTATTAAAACAACAGTGGTTAAGTGCATTTATTCAGCAACCACAATCGCAAACAATAGAGTCGAGATCTCATGACAGAACACAGACCAGCTGAGTGACACTTTCATTTAGATCGCTAAACTCCAGCTTGTTTGTCGGTGTTTTCAGATCATTGTCGGCGGCGCTTCCGCAATGAAGAGCAGAGCTCGTGCTCATGGTTGCCAGATTGCTTAAAATAAGCAAAACACCGGGCACAAAATGTATCCTTGTAACAGCAAAGCTCTGATTCGGGGATTTGAACTCTTGATATCTGGCAACCACACACATGAAAGTTCGCGTAGTAGAGTAGTGTAGAGCAGTCTGCAATAACATTTTGTCTCCTTTTTTGACGAAAATAAAGAGAGGTTTTTAGTAAAGTTTTTATTCTTTTGAATACATTTTAGTCTCGTCTTTTTTCGACAACGAAATTGCATGTTGATATTGTCATAGTTTTCGTTTATTGACCTTATTGTCCTCTCTTCTTGTCTTAGTCATGGGAAAAAAGCTGGTCAACTAACATTTTTCGTCATAGTTTTCGTTAACGAAATTAACCAACATTTGGTTTCCAACATTTTTCTAATATATCTTCTTTTGTGTTCAAGTTTTAGAACAAGTAGAGGGTGAGTAAATGATGACAAAATTTCCATTTTTAGGTGAACTATTCTTTTAATTTTTGACAGGAATGAAAACGAGGTTAGGATGGATAAAAGTACACTGTGCTCAATGCATTGTAGTGTTGTTAAAAAACATGCCAATTGTAACAGCACACAAAAACTCCATAAGACAGTTTAGAAAGTTGTGAGAATTATGGGATCTAGGAACTGTATAGTGTGCCATTCTAAAGACTGCAAGTCTTTTCCTCAAAACCTTTTTCATCCACATAGAATTCAATATGGTGTCTAAACTAACTATGGTGTATTATGGTTTTGGCTGGACTTTTTTCAATATGTGTGTTAACATCATTTTAGTGTGTAAAAATGCCTACTAGCGGTTTTTGGGTAAAGTTATACAATTTTCTGCAATTTGACTATTTTGCCATGGCAATGCAATGCCATAAACCCTAAAAAGTCTATAAAAACAATTTAAAATGCTTTATACCTCAAATAGAACACATTCACATTTCTTTTAAATCCTTTATAAATGGTCCTCTTTCACTTCCATTGTCAGTGCCTCGCCATAACCTTGGTTTTTGCATTTTTAATATAAGAAAACTAGGGATGAGTCAAAATTGATTTATTTTTGTAAAAGTTTTGAGTGATCTGAACCTGAAATATTCTTTGAAGAATGTAAATCCCTAAGCTCGACCTCATCCATTAACCTCAGGTGAAGAGGTTTGGCTTGCTAACCAACGTAACGTAGCCTTGGGCTCTTCTTTACCATAGCTGCAGCTGACTGTGTATACGCTGTTGTGTTATGCTGGCGTCTGCGGTCACCAGATGGGTTCCATGTTGTAATTCACCCGTTGAAACCCCCTATTGGCTTATTCAGATGATATTAACTGACAGTCATTTGCTTACGGGACACAAATTAAATCATCCGATGGCATTAAGGAGCTCTCTGTGGGCTCTAGAGAATAAATACAGCACTGTGAGAGACTTTGTTGCATGATTTAGGGAAAGAAAGCAATTGATTGAACTGGCGCACTGCAGCTGTGTCCGGTAACACAAAGTAGGCCTGTAATATATAAATGTATATACATTTTACATATCGTGTCAGTTTTACTGCACTGTCGTGTAGATTCGAAGCCTGTTCAGATACCTAGATTTTACAGTCAGTTGTGATTATGACGGATGTCTTCAAGCAGGCCGTGCTGGCATGTTCGATCTGGACACCCTGGCACAGAGGGCCTGCCCTCAGCGCAGCTGATATGAATTACCCACAGGTAAAGCAGAACAATCACAAAAGAACTGTGGCCCGTCCATTGCAGCAGCATTTACAAGAAATCAATATCAATACTTAATGTAAGCTGGGTGAAAAATGAGCCAGCATCGAGGGGGCATAATAACAGAACAAATGAAAGACCTTGGAGTGTATACCCTCCCGGTGGGGAACAAGGGAAGAGGGGGATGGAGAAAATGGGAGAAAAAGAGGAGAGGACAGAAATTCTACTTGGGGTGCATTGCTTGTATTCACAACACAAATGAACAGCTACTGATCGTTTTACAACGCCGTCACATGTAAACTTGGACTGTGAGGCCTGAAGAAACTTTTGAGCTCTATTCTAAAGTAATTTTGGAAATTTTTGATGACGAGAACTTTGTGTTGGAACTTTCTACCAAGTTTGATCACAATTGTTGTGTTTTAAACATTTACTACATCTGAAGAAAATTCAGTATGCAATTTGTGAATATACATTTCAGTACGGGAAGATGTAATGCCTCAGCTACAGGCACTTTTATGTCCAAGGGGTTGATTTTTCATTAAAACCAATTAATAGATTTTTACTTTTTTCATGACTTAATCCTACATTTCAAATCCTAAAATGTAAAAATAATATTTTTAATTTATTTTGTAAAAATATTATTTATTTCTAAATAATGTATTTTTATATTAATATTAAATATATAAAATCTATATATTTATATATCTATTTTAAATATATATTTTAAAACGGACATTCTTATCAAGACATATTATTATGAATTATCATTCTTATCAAGATATATTTATTGTGTGGGGAAAAAAGTGTATTTATATTAGTTTTTAGACACATTTATGACACATTTACATTTCATTTTTAGACACATTTATGACCGTCCTTCAGTTGTGCCGTCATTTCCACCACAACCCACAGTTCAGCCTAGAAGTTTTTTTTGTGAAGTTAGTATACTTGGTTACCCCAGAGACAACAGTGTCTTTAAAGAGCATGCTTGAGATTAAGTCTGATACATGATGTGAGAAGAAAAACAAGAATTATCAAGGTAAATCGCAATTATGCAAAAAGAGTGGGTAAAAGTATGAACATTAGCTTAGCTTGAAAATGAGCAAGATGAAAATTTGGCCTTCCAATTTGGAAAATGTTAAAACCGTAATTTCCACCTTATCTTAAATCATGCATTGTCTTGACTAGCATTTGCGATGGAAACGACATCTGTTTTTTCATACATATAACATAATTATATGTATATTCACTGTTGGACGTTGTTAGTAGATCAAAAAAATAACCTAGTTAGAATGTAATTGTTTTAAGAGAGTTTATTTTAGTTCACAGGTTCACAAATGCTCATAGTCAAAGAATCACCACCTGATTTATTCACCAAAATGTTTACAAGCTCTAACTGGCGTACTATTTCATCTTGTGCAGTGTTCATCTCCAGTATATACTGATGTAGTATATTGTATGCAGCATGATAGTGTGTCATTTTGAACACAGCAGCAATTGTCAAGTCAGTTACTCCGTTTACCAGATGAGGGCACTGCAACCAAGTTCTGAAAGTCTTCACCGCTTCCTCAACACTCACAGGAGCCATTCATTCTGTTTCCTGTTGTGGAACGTTCTGGGAATGTCCCATTACCTGTCAACACTATGGACGGTCGGCAACACAAAAAGAGTTTCAGACAAAGTGTACAGAACATATGAAGCCAAGGTTTCAAAGCCCAACACACGCTTTCTCAAAAATACTACACTTAAAGATTTTCAAACTCACCTTTTCCCACTTTGCAGGCAGTTTTTCTTAGCTCCTAAACGTAACAGCTGACTCTCCAATGCCTGACTCCTCCTGATCCTAAGGTGAACATAGCCAATTAGTCCTGGGAGGACGTGGTAGGTTTGCATTGTGGAGGGTGGGTGTCATGTTTGTGTTGTGGGGGGATAGAAAGCTTGGGTGCTTCCTGAGGTATTCCGCACTCAGGGCTGATAAAGTGTTCGACAGGCTCAGTGGAACAAAGGCGGCCAGATATTCTTACTGACGCACATAGTTTGTATCGTCTTTTCAGCATGAGCTACAGCAATCATGGCGATAGGACTCTGGCAGGCATTCAAAAGCAGGCGAGGCTTTGAACCCTGCCTGGCCCGGTTGGATTATATTTTACACCTGGGGTCTGCTGAAGGACCCATATTAGCAGCACAATGCCGTTGCCTTTGGGGGGTTTAAGGTATTATGTGGCTGTAAGAAAAGGTCAGTTTGACTGCGGAGGGGAGAGGGAGGCGACCTGCGTAGTGACAATATGGCACTGGGACATGACAAGGGGGCGCTTTGTAGAACAGGTCTTGGCTGGAGGCGAGCCTCAGGTATGGCAGGCGGTAGCAAATAGCGAGAGCTGCCGCTTTCCCTTTTGGCAGTAATGAGATGTGTGATTGTCAGAGTTTACCTGTTTTTGTGCATTAGCAGCACAATGCCGTTGCCTTTGGGGGGTTTAAGGTATTATGTGGCTGTAAGAAAAGGTCAGTTTGACTGCGGAGGGGAGAGGGAGGCGACCTGCGTAGTGACAATATGGCACTGGGACATGACAAGGGGGCGCTTTGTAGAACAGGTCTTGGCTGGAGGCGAGCCTCAGGTATGGCAGGCGGTAGCAAATAGCGAGAGCTGCCGCTTTCCTTTTTGCAGTAAATGAGATGTGTGATTGTCAGAGTTTACCTGTTTTTGTGCTAATGTTTAGATATTAGTTCTGCTCAACATGTACGTAATGAGCCACCTTGGTTTGTTTGGATAGCGAACTCGGCCTCTCGATCAGCATCTTCCTGTTCGTCTCTCCCTTCATCTATTCAATCCCGTATGTTCTTTAATTTCCTCCATTAACACAGACATATCAACATCTAATTACTCTCTCTCGCTCTCTCTTTCTCCCTCTTTCAGGTTCTCGTTTGCGCCATCCATTCGCAAGGTGCTCGTTAAGCGAATGTGCTTAATTATATAAGAAGATAATTGCATGTAAATGCAGGCCCTAAAAGCTGCAGCACTGGCTGGCATACGTTGGCAGGATGACTGAGAGCTGGCTTTCGCTACTCTGTTTGTTTATTTTAGAGTGTGGTGATTACATTGAATCTGCTAATGAAGCTAATATGTCGGAGTCTGAGTCCAAGGTGGCGACTGCCCAAATTGGACACAATTAGCATTGGGGCACACACACACATTCTCGCAACGTTTTGTGGTGTCCAGAGTGTTATTGTGTATAATTTCCATACAATTAAGGCCTGACTCGTATTGCATTAGGCACATTTGGCAAAGACTTTCTAGCTCAATATGATCCAAAGAGACGGGCAATATTGTTCCCCTTTAAGCCATTTGAGACTTTGTTGTCGCTATAAAGTCCTAAAACCGACATCAACATGGTTATTTACCAACCATTATTCTGTTTTCACTCACAAATTATCGTGCAGGACTAACTGGAATTCAACATCTTGTTTTGTTGTCCACTTTATTCCCGTATTAACTGCAGTCTGTTGCTTGTGCATTCAGACTTGCCTGTAATGATGAGGTTTAAACTCGAGTCAATTTCAGTGGATGTCAAATGAAGGATTATTTATTATGTTTTAAGCAGCAGAAGTCAAGGGGAGCGGGCAGGGAGAGGGCAGCCCCAGAGGGGTCCTTAGGGATGTTCCTTTGGTCCTGATGACATGCGTCGTCCATTATGGGGTAACAAGGGACTGGCGACAGAGGGGGGTTTATGGGAATGGTTGTCACCCTCGGCAACAGAAGGCGGTCCCCCCCTTTGGGACTGTCAACGCTGGGGCCTTCTTGAGGAATCCAGTTGTCCTAAAAACACACACACACACACACATACGCTCCCAAGTCTCAATTCAAGACACCAAACAGATGGTTATGTCTTATATCTGCTTCACTCAACCTCTTCGCAATAGAATTAAATGCCGAACTGGTCTCGGATCTGACAGACTGGCAACCTTCTACGAATTCCCAGACAGATGCTCCGAGTTCAATACTGACCCCTAGCTTTGCACCCCAAGAGGGTCTTCCATCTTCCCACTGTGATGTTACATAAAAACACGATATGTTATTTACAAAGAAATATTTGTAAATGGAGGATGAACCAGCTGGTGATAAGGTCCATGTCAGATCCCAGTGCCGCATTGCCCTTCAGAGACGAAACATGAACCAAGAGTTGGATTAGCGAACGTGAAATGGAGGGAAGAGAAGTAATACGAATGGATAAAATGAGTGCAGGGCGGTTGAAATGGACGGATGGATGTCAACGGAGGTTGGCCACAGACGCCTGTACTCCACCGCGACTGTCTGCACAGCTAAGACATCCTTACATTTTCTCCCACCTCCATTTCTGCCGACTCTGAGTCTAAAATGCAATCATGAATCAATAATTGCACATTATTACGATAATTACGAGCACATATAATGACAGTAATGGGCTTCATTCACCCCATCCTTTATTACTTACCGATGAAGTATTTATTGATCAGATTATAACTATTGGCACAGCTCATTAAAAGAGACTTTTATTGACTTTATACAAACGTCTAGATATTATTTTTATATAAATATTTCACATATAAATATTAATATTAAATGTGTGTGTGTATGTGTATATATATATATATATATATATATATATATATAACATTCATTATATGTCCAGCATATATTTATAAGATTCATTTAAATATAGATACGATATGAATACTGTATAAAAAATGTAAAATATATAAGTATTTATAGATATTATTTTATCTAAATAATTTAAATACATTTGTATAAATTAAATATATATATATTTACATAAATATCTAAATACATCATACTATAAAAGCGATGCTATGTAAAGTATCTGTGATGACTGTAATGTCACACAAGTCTCTAGAGTGTGATATTCAGGTAATGATTGCATGGCCTATTATTATTATTTAAATCAATTTAAAGTTAAATTAATAGAGAGCTATTCCAGCAAGTTTCTTATCATGGTTTGGAGAGAAAAAAAATTGGGAAATTTTACTCACCTTTTTCTCCTTGTATATGTTTGTCTCACACTCACACAGAAAAAAAAAACAAGCGTTTTATCCTCTCTAATCTGAAACTGAAATAGATCAGAAAGGGCGTCGATCAATCAGGATGCATTAATTTCTTATTTTCATATGCACTCTGGTTACAGTGATGCAGGTCCTGAGGTGAGGCTGTTCCTGGAAGAGCCTGGTGCTTTAGGAGCTGCCTCTTTGAGATAATGAATTGACGTTTCGATTCAATGGCCTTTATGCTCAGCTTGCGTGGAAACAAATATGCCCCAAGAAACCAAATATTGTAGGGAACTGGTGGACAGAAGAACCAGCCATTGATTTTACCTCTTCTCTCTCCCGCTCTCTCATTCTCTCTCTCTCTCGCTCTCTCTGTAATTTTTTTTTTATTGCATAGTGCATATTGCATAGTAAATGTTGAGTTACAGAGCATTTACACCACTTTAGCCCAGAGAAAATTATAGTAATACACAGAATGTAAAATTAGGATTATGTTTAGTTTTTCTCATCAGAGACTTTTGATTATCACCCTAATTTATGTTACGCTATGCTATTGATTTTCTCCAACTTAGATTACAGTAAAACCCTTTTAAATGGATCCAATTATTCAAGATATCATCCTTAATGCTGAAAAACAACTTCAAACTCTGAGTTTTGAAAGCAGATGTCCAACGCTGCCACCAGATGGATTGTAGTTATTCTCCAGAGTGAGAAACATCATCTCTATGCATCAAACACTTCCATCCACTCTCCATCAAAAGCATTTTATTAAGGGTTCTGTCATGACTGTGGGCTGATCCATGGCGGGCTTTGGCGGACAGCATCTTTTGGACTGCGAGGAGTTTGTGTGCAGAGGGCAGACACCTGATAGCCCCCGAGGCGCTTTCCAGCAATACATAACCAGCCGCACGCTTGATTCTCTTTGTAGTAAACAGACTGAGGATTGTGGCCTTGTCTTGATCCTGGGTCTTATTCCGTGATTTGCCATTCTGACAAATAGAGGCTCTGTTAAAGATTAAGTAATTGCCAATCTGGTATGAAACTGATCTTGGTGACACTTTACGATAAGGTTGCACACGTTGACATTAGTTAATGCAGCGGGTAACATCAACTAGCACTGAATGATACTTTACAGCATTTATTGATCTTTGTGAGCATTAATTTATTAAATGTATAAATACATTCTGACTTTATTTAGTTCATTATGAATGAACATTATATTATATTATATTATATTATATTAATCAATTTTCAATTATTAGTTAATGCAGTAGGTAACATGAACTAACATTGAATGATACTTATCATTTATTAATCTTTGTGAACATTCATTTGTTAAATGTATAAATACATTCTGACTTTATTTAGTCCATAATTAATTAACATTATATGATATGATATTATATTATATTATCCATTTTCAATAAGGAATTATATTTCATTAACAAACAATAAATGCTGTAAAACAATTTCTAATAATGAATGATAATGTATATACAGGTGCATCTCAATAAATTAGAATGTCGTGGAAAAGTTCATTTATTTCAGTAATTCAACTCAAATTGTGAAACTCGTGTATTAAATAAATTCAGTGCACACAGACTGAAGTAGTTTAAGTCTTTGGTTCTTTTAATTGTGATGATTTTGGCTCACATTTAACAAAAACCCACCAATTCACTATCTCAACAAATTAGAATACTTCATAAGACCAATAAAAAAAACATTTGTAGTGAATTGTTGGCCTTCTGGAAAGTATGTTCATTTACTGTACATGTACTCAATACTTGTACGCGTGTACACAATTAGAGTTGAATTACTGAAATAAATTAACTTTTCCACGACATTCTAATTTATTGAGATGCACCTGTAGTCTTATCGTAAAGTTATAATGTTTAGTTTTTAATGTGAGTTTGAGTTGCATGTAAAAAAAAGACTTATTTATATTTAGTAATCATTGTTTTTTAATTTATTTTATTTTATTATTTTATTTTGATTAAGATTCTTGGTTAGATTTAATAAAATATATTAATACAGCCTGATTTAATTTATTGAAAATATTTGAGATATTTCTTTTAGGGGGAGCGCACAAGAGTCTGGCATGTTTGTGCTTAGATATGTTAGTGATTGTTTCCTGTGTGTGATGTTGATGAACTGCTTTGTTTTTCTTATCTGATGAATCATACAGTAATTGATTGTAATGAACTCAATTGTTTTGAATACCCTGCTCTTGGCAGCCGACTGGATGGTAGGTAAAAACAAAAGAAGCATAAAATATCATTCTAGAATAATGAGCCTCTTAATATTTAAAGCAGCTACAGTTTCGTTTTTTCTGTATTTGACTCTTGTTTCCCATGAAAAAAGAACAGAACATGTCAGAACATTCTGATATTAATAGTTTGTGACCCAGTGAGGATGCAAGAACTGAAAAGTGATGAAAATGACAAGAGTTTGAGTGAGAAGGTCAGAGAAGGATGAGTCAGGGTCATGTCCAGTGTGTGTATGTGTG